>NC_081407.1:236733897-236918897 GCF_030272615.1 Cryptomeria japonica | reverse complement strand
AGGTTACCGTGGCATTCTTCTTCAAACCAAAGTTGATCTGGCTGTTGATGAGTTTGATAATAACAACCTCAATTTTATTGATTACCCAATCCACCTCTAATTTTTCATTTTTGAAGAGATGTTTATTTCTCTCCTTCCACAATTCCCAAATTATGGAAGATGGAAGAGAAATCCAAAGGCCTTCAAATAGACATCCTCATCTTAGGATAGGCCAAGCTTTGAGCATCCCTAAAATAGTTTGGGGAAAGACAGAGGACCAGCCTAGTTTCTTAGTAAACAAAACCCAACATTGGTTTGCATAGGTGCAATTGAGGAGGAGATGGTTTGCATCTTCTTCATTCTTTTCATAGAGAGGGCATCTACTAGGTCACTCATACCCCATCCTCCTGAATTTATCCATGCTCAAGAGCTTATTTTGGAGAGCAAGCCATGTGAAGACTCCAGCCTTGGGTAGGCAATATTTGTCCCAGCAGAGTTTCTGAGGTAGCTCTGTCTTGGGTCTAAGGTGGGTTTTAGTGATGTGAGAATACCCATCTTTAGAGTTATATTCCCCATTCATGGAGCCATCCCAAACAAGACTATCCTTGTTAAGACTAAAGGAGATGTTTCTTTCTCTTAGAATTGCCATGAGTTTATCTTTATCCCTTACAAGGATATCATCATTTTCTCTGTCTATCCATTGTCATCCTACCCCCTCCTATGAGGGGGAGATGTAGTTCCCTAAAAATATCCCTCTATTTTATTCTAGGAGTGCTCTTGAAGGCCCAAAGTCATAGATTTTATTGATCGCCTTATATCCTCCCCAAAAGTCTGACCAAAACAAGGCATCTTCTCTAAAGCCTAGGTTCCAAGTGAGTTTATCTGAGATTATATTTCTACACTCCAACATAAAGTTCCATATGCGAGAGCCTCTAGGCGGGTTGTTTTCTCTAAATATTTGGATAGGGTTATCTCCATTAAGGTATTTATGGTATAATATTCTTGCCCATTTTAAATGGGGATGTGTGAACATTCTCCATACTAACTTTGCCCCAAGGGCCCTACTTTGGTCATGAAAATTTTTAATGTCAACCCCTCCTTCTTTTGGTCTACAAATCTTATCCCAAGATAGGAGTGATAATTTCTTGTTCTCACTGACACCTTGCCAAAAGAACGTCCTAAGGTGTTTATTTAGCTCATCCCATTTTTTTGATGATAAATTGTGAGAAGAAAGTTGGAAGATGGGCATAGCTGCCAGAACTAATTTGACCAAGGTTGCCCTGCCTGCAGAGGACAACCATCTCCCTTTCCAAGTGTTAATCTTCATCTTGATTTTATCCACCATGTGGTCCCTGGACTTTGATGTCCTACCTCCTTTATCTAAAGGGATGCCTAAGTATTTGCAAGGGAGGAGACTAGGCTTGATCTCCAAGACCCTGTATATCTCTTCCTTGGCTGCGGAATCTATGTTGAATATAAACACAACCAACTTCTCCAAATTGACCTCTTGACCCGATGTTTCCATGTAGGATTTGAGGATACCTTTGTAGGCCCTTGCTTCCCTAATGTCTCCTCGCCTAAAAAGCATTGTATCATCTACAAATTGCTAGTGGGTGATAGGGGTTAGACCACTGGTGATGGGTATACCTGTGATCCCACCCTCCTCTCTAGCTTTTGAGATAGACCTTCCTAGAGCCTCTGCCATAATGATGAAGAGGAAAGGAGACATAGGGTCTCCCTGCCTAAGACCCCTAGAGCTGCTAAGAAAACCTTCAGATGTGCCATTGACCATGACAGAGAATCTGGGGGTGGATATGCATTCAAAAATAAGGTTGATCCAAGATTTGGTAAAGCCAAATTCTTCCAAACATTTGCACAAAAACATCCAATCAGCTTTGTCATAAGCTTTGTTGATATCTAATTTGACCAGCATGCTTGGTGCACCATTAAGCTAGACTGAATGAATAGCTTCCTGAGCTATTATTACCCCATCATAGATTGATCTATCAGGCACAAAGCCTATTTGATATTTGCTAATGATGATAGGAAGAAGTTTCTGAAGTCTAGATGCTAAGGTTTTGGTAAGTAATTTATAAAGGGTGTTACACAGGGCTATGGGCCTGTAATCATCAAAGCTATCTAATTTGTCTCTTTTTGGATTCAACACTAAGAAAGTATTGTTGATCTCCTTTAGAATCTTACCTGAGTTTATAACACCCTGTAAGGCCTCCGTTATCTCCAGACCCATAAATCCCCAACATTTTTGGAAGAAGCTGGTAGGGAAGCCATCTGGGCCCGGAGCCTTAGCTGGATTCATTTTCATGAGGGCAGATTTAACCTCCTCCTCTGAAAATTTATTAAGCAGACATCTGTTGTGTTCTATATTAATGAGTTTTGGAATATTTCTAATTATATTATGTTGGCCCCTCAGGTTGGAGCCATTAGTGTTGTTTAGGATGCCTTCATAGAACCTAACAGCTTCCACTGCCACCTCTAATGGATCTACTAGATTAACTCCTTGGCCGTTCTTAATGTTAGAGATTCGGTTTACCCATCTTTTCAGCTTGGTACTGTTATGAAAGAACTTTGTGTTAAGATCTCCATCTTTCAGCCAAGTTTCCCTAGATTTTTGTCTTCAGAAGATTTCTTCTTTTGCCAGAATCTTTTCATACTCTGATGGTAATAATTTTTCTTTAAGGAAGAGAGGTTTGTCCATCTCTCGATCCAAAAATTCCTTATTAACATCCTTGAGGTCCATTTCTACTAAAAGTTTCTTGTCAAAGATGTTACCGAAGTGCTCCCTACTCCACTCAAGGAGCCTCCTTTTGATTAACTTCAATTTGTTTGCAATAATATACATCTTTGAGCCTAAGAATATCGATTCCCTCCACCATTGTTCAATCTAGTTAATGATGTTATCATCCTTAAACTACATGCTTTCGAATTTGAAAGGGCAATTTCTAGGTCCTTGTTCTATCAAAATGTTAAGTTGGAGTGGGTAATGGTCAGAACTGGATAAAGGAAGGAAATCTGCCTCCATTGTGTAATTGAACTCCTTAAGCTCCCCATGGATGAAGAATCTATCAAGCTTTTCCACAATATTGCTAAGGCCTTTCTTCCTATTGTTCCATGTAAAGGAGTTCTCTGTTGTCTGATTTTCCAAAAGGGAATTCCTATTGATCCAATCATTGAAGTCCAAAGCCGTGGTAGGTAGCTTGTTACTACCTCCTATTTTTTTTGATGCCTTAGTGATGGGATTGAAATCTCCTCCAATAATACACAGCTCATTCAAATTGTTTCTTAAGAAATTCTCAAGTTCCAACTAGAGTTGAGCTTTATCCCTATTCTGAATATAACCATAGACATTGATCAGGTTAAAACTTAACTTGTTATTATAGCAGTTTACCTTTCCACCTATCCAAATTTTTTTAATCTCTGATGGTGAAAACAAGGAAAATCTTGGATCCTAGATGATTGCCAAGCCTCCTAAAGCCCCAAGGGCTGGGGAATGCTTCATTTTTCTAAAACCTAATTTCTTCTCAAAGAGGTCTATCTCAGATGAGTTTATTTTAGTTTCTTGGATTAGAATTATGTATGGTTTTGATTCAGATAAACAACGTTTTATGATACACTGCTTGTTAGGGGCATTCATACCCCTAACATTACACGATAAGATTTTCATGGTTTTGTGGGGAGGAACTTCCCCTCCCCTACATTAAATAGAGATGAAATTTTTGGTTGGCCCCTAGCTTCCCCATCCTTGGTTATTAATTCAACAAGGGATCTTCTACCCCTTGTTTTAAGGGACTTGGCATAGTCAGGAGAGGCTTTACTTTCCTCTGTATTATGAATTCCTAGAATGTTTGGGTTCTCATTTTCCAAATTATCTAGGGCCAAGAATAGTTCTTTGGTTTCCATATTGACTATGGCATTTAACGTAGATCTCCCTCTGCCTTTCCAATTCTTCAGAATCACAAACCTCATCAACAAATTGTTCCATCAGGTCAATAACTACTTCTTCCCCAATAAAGTTGGCGATAATATTGATTTCCCTTGCTACTTGTTCTCTCTCTTCCTCTGTAGCTGCCATTGAATCACTCTTTAGGGGTGGACAAATTTCCATTGCCCCCCCACTGTCCTTCAAGTCCTTATCTTGTGTTGTCAGGTGGTCTTGTTTAGAACCATTATCCAAAGCAGGGGGACAAAAATCCCTCATATTTTCCCCTAGAATGCCTATACATGGCAAATCCTTCTGCATTGGAGGCTCTCTAATCTCCCCATCTTCTAAATCTTGATCCTTGTACCCGAGATCTTCTATTGTTGTCATGCCAGCTTCTAGAGATGGGAGGAAGGGGGACTTTGTTGTCTTGTTTAGGGAGTCCTTAGATGAGGACTCAAAGCATCGATCCGCTGCCAGATTTGATGCAGAGGTTTGATGCTTGGATTCTATTTTTAAAGATTCATCGCCCTCCAGAGTAAAACGCCCAATTCCTTCCATAAATTTAAGTAAGACACCCTTTTTATTATGATTTAACCTAGGGGATGACAACACAGGTGAGACTTTCCTAGAGATATCCTCTGCGATGGGGCCCTTATAAAAAGACGGTTCGAAGGTTAAAATGTGGTTATTGATTTTTAACGCTATGTTTTTTAAAGTTTTGATATTGATATCCATATTCACCATGAGAATATGGTTTGAGAATTTAAATGGGATTTTTTTGACACATACGAATTTCCCTATCTTATTGCCTATCTTTTTTAAGATTTCTAAATTACGAAGTTCTACTGGTAAGTTATCAATTGAAATTTCTCTATTTACCATAAAAGGTTTTAAACAGGATGTATCAAAAAGGGGTTGCCATTCCTAGCATTCTAAGCCAAAACCCTTATATGTCAGGATATCCCCATTCAAAATCCTATTTCTCAAACTAGATTGCTACATTCTATTGAAAGGAAATTTTCAGGGAGGAAGTCGATACTTACCTAGCCCTGAAAGGATGTTATTAACCATTCAACGATTTGTTCCGTCGGTATACCAATACCTTCGCAACAAGAAAAGATGACGAGTTCTTTACAATGTCTCTGATACTTTGTTAGGGTTTGATTGTCGATTACTATCATAGGCCTAACTCCACGGTTGATGGACGCTTCGGTTGGTCATCCTTAAGATGTTTGTCCACCACTGAATTTTGATGGATCTGCCTTGAGTGACAAGCTAGGGTTTCTTTGCTCCTCGAAATCTTTGCTGTAAATTTCCGCCTATGAGTGTTTCCCTAGTTAATGGTTCTATCTTTATGGGTAGGTTTTAAAAAACCCTTCTCCAAATAATGCTGAGGGCGATGGTCATGGTATATTGGCTGATGGTTCACCCCACTAGCAGGGCCTTTGGGATGCTTGCATCCAACCTTCTGCCATTTCCAATCGTCAATGAATAGGGGAGGAGGGAGAGCCCTACCCATCTCTATCAGCGAATATTTGGTTTTCGCGAAGCAGGTCTGATGTTCTTGAGTTTTTGCTGCTTTAGAGATGAATCCATCATCCTGGTGTTTGCTAGCAAGAACAACAAATCGATTCACAAAGCCCTGATAGATGCCATACGAAGGCCTCGACAACAAGTTAGATGTCGCATAGACATTGCGACAGTTTTTCACTTGCAGAGCCATTTTTTCATAATTCAAGAAGGTTAACTTTTATTTTTTAATCAAAGGAGGTAATTTATTTTCAATATTAATCATAATTTGTTTATTATTTTGTTATTATATCATGAAATTATTAAATATAATTATATATATATATATATTTAATCAAGTGCTATCAAGGTGGGGATACCGCCCTATATTTATCAAAAGAGAAAGATTACATATTATATTCGATTGACAAAACCAAACCAAACTAAATATAACCAAATTACAATAGCCTTAAAATGGTGGCCACTTGCACTCCTATAGTCACCACCTTATCAGTGCTCCCTTCCAAGATCCAACCATCTTCTTTCTACATCATCCTCCTAAATGGGCCCATATCGATATTCGTGACCCCAACCTTGAAGACCTTCCACGCTTCTGCCATAAACTCCTACTTCCTGAGCCTGAGAGCTACTATGGCTAACTAAGCTTCATCCTCTAAATCCGAACACTCCGCGTCTGATAGGATAGCCGCAGGATTGAAATAAGGGCCTATAATGTTGGCCCAATCCCCTTCCATCTCCAGAACCGCACCCCCCACAGCCTCCACATCTTCTTCCCTCACAAATCCCACCAATTTCTGCACGCATGCTTCCTTTGATGGTATAACATCAACCAGCAGGCACAATATGATTTCATAAATGTAACCATCGCACCAGTGCCTCTCCTCACTAAATGCGTCCTCAAGAAAGCCTTGGAAGGTGTTTTGATCTTCAATGTCAATATTGAAAAGACGCTCACACTGGGCTTCCAAAGACTCCTCGCGGTAGAGACAACTTAGTCTGAACCTATGCACCATTTTGCCTTCTTAGAGATGCTTTCTCCGCCCGATCTTAACTTTACAATAAATAGGCCTAACACTTGTAGAACTAGCCATCCAACTATCCAAACCCATCCTCTCTTCTCCCACCGAGTTCTCAAAACTAGTCTAGGAATACTGTAGTAGCTACTGCCCAACCCACGTGAATAAAGCTATTAAGAGCGTACCTCTCTTATCCTAAAAACAAAATTTGTAATGATTTTCACCCTATCCCCATCTTTGAGAAATGAGCTCTGTCATTATTCAAGATATTCTGGAGATCTCTATTCCAGGTACATTTTCCGACGACATGACTACTAGCAGAGTCTTTGTGATCCCGTGGTTAGCAAGAAAATCCGCCGCTTGATTACCTTTGCGGAAAGTATGGTGAAGATGGTAGTCCGTCAACTTTTGAAGCAGGCAATATATCTTCGGGATCCAAGTGTTTAACCGCCAATTCATGAATCCTTTTTTGATTATCCTTCTTAAGATAACTTTTGAATCACCCTCTATCACCACCCTCGTAACACCATTAGATGAGGCCCATTTTAAACCTTCCTCTAGTGCAGTAATTTTCTCTATGTTATTAGTGGCAATTCCCACTTGACCACATACTGCCCCAACTAATCTACCCTTCTCATCTCTTACTACTGTACCATAACCAGATTAGCCTTGATTTCCTTTGCTAGCTCTGTCGAAATTCAATTTTTTCCACCCGGGTGGGGGAGGTGTCCACTTAACTTTCTTCCGTTCCACTGGTTTCATGCCTTGAAGGTGACTATTGCTTTGTTTCAACTTCCATATTTGCTCCATCTCCATATCCCATTTAGAATAATATTTAAATCTACTTCCGTAGATCTTACCATTAATAGTTTCTTCTATTGCCACTTGGATTTTATTAATAAGAAGAGTGACCTTCATCTCTTCCTCCCTGAATATACTTCTGTTTCTCTCTTTCCATACATGCCAAACGACCATAGATGGGCTAGTAATCCACAGAATTCCCCTCATCGGCCAAGAAAAGATAAAATCTTTAAAAGTATTGTTGTAAACCATATAATTCTGAAGCTTCAACTATAACCAATTCCAACACTGCCTTAAATAAGAGCAACCGTACAATAAATGTTCTGCGGATTCTTCCTCTTTTTTGCAAATGCAACATCAGTTGGGCCCCGCTATACCTATTGATTTCAGTCTGTCGCTTGTAAGAATCCTTCCATGCAATGCAATCCAAAGGAAGGCACCAGATTTAGGTAACACCCATTTGTCCCAACATAGAACGGCAAGCCATTTGCAGTCCTTCTGCCTCTTTCTTTGCAGTTCATATTCCAAACTAACCTTGTAATTACCTCATTTAGCAGCATTCCAGATAAGGGAGTCATTTTCTGACAAAATATAAATTTTTCTACTGTTGAGAATGTCAGCCACCTTCATACTATTGTCGCTTTGCCTTTCTCCAACCCTTTTCCATGATATTGGAGAATTTGGACGACAATCCTCTTAAACATAATCTGCCATGAAAGCTCCCATAACTACCTCCATTTCATTGATCAAGTCTTGATCCTCAATCTCATCTACCAACGCTTTTTCTTCATTCCAAGAGTCCCTCCAAAACTTTTCTTTGTGCCCATCTCCTGTCCTCCATATGAGGTGATCTATGTTGGAGTTGAGAAAATACAACACCACAGGAGCCCAAATGACCTCTGCAAGCTGAAAAAGCTATTACAAGGAGAAGCAAGGAAGCAAATCATAGAAGAAAGAAATACACATAAAATATGCTAAAAAAGAGAGAGCTCAATATTCACAAAATGTTTAATGTAAAAAACATTCTTCTTACAATGAAAAGAACTTAACCTTTAATAGGTCAAGAAACCCTAAAAGGGAAAACCTAGGTTTGCACATAATAATTAATAAAAGAATTAATTATTATGCACCTAAAATTAGCTTAAGTGTAAAAGAGATAAAGAGAACTTAAATAATTAAACAAATATTATTTAATTAATCAAGTAAATACCCGAATACTCTAACACCCCCCCTTAAGCTAGACTTAGGAAGAAGCTAAAACCTAGAACAGCTACTGAAAGCAATAAAGATGGGTCCCGGCAACAAGGCCTGATCAGGTACCCAAATACAATGAAATATCTATGAATTGGAGAAATAGAGAAAACCACATGGGAACAAAACTCTACTCCAAAAAGAGATGGAAAAGAACACCACTGAAGCATAAAGAACCTACAAACATTGTCAAAGAGAAATTGTTGATCTGAAGAACCTCCACTAAAATAGAACATGACCAGGTAGAGAAGACTATAATCTATATGAGTTCCCTCAAATGACACTACTCGAATCAGAAGGCAAACAAGGCAAACAACTAAAATTGAAGATACTGATGGCATGAAAAAACCAAAGCCTGAAGAGCTAATCAATCGAACCACAAAAGCATTAGAACCAATAGGACATGATGGCACTTTCTCTCAGTGCATTTGCATAAATACAAGATACAATGGTAAGAAGACTAGAAATGGAAAGGAGAACCAAAATAGAGACACCCTACTCTGAGAAGAGATCCCAGGACCTGAAATAACCATGATATCCACCAGAGTGCTGAAAACCAAAAAACTGAATAAAATATGCATGGAGCAGAATCTGGAAATAAAACTCATATGGATAAAAATTACACAACACACGCTTTCCAAAAATATAAAGTTTTTGAAAAATGGAGTTCGGATGCTCATTCTACGTCCCCTGGAGTACAAAACATAGACCTCACTTTGACTGGAAAAAAACATAGTCAAACTGCAAAATTTGAAACAATTACCAACATGATGAGGTCCGGCTCAGAACCAACTTTTCGACGCCTATTCGTTTTTAAAAAAAAGACACTGTATGCCCACGATATGGCCAAAAAACAAAACCCCCCTCCAAACCAAGAGGAAGGGGTAGTCTGGTGGCTATTCGGGCGGAGGCGGCCAGTGAGCGGTGTTCCGGCAAGCGCAGCCAACGGGCGGCTAGCTGTCCGGGGCGGCGGGGCCAGCAGGAGCTGTTTTTGGCAGGGGCCATAGGGAGGCTGGCGGCGGGGGCCATAGGGAGGCCAGTGACGGTGGGGCTGGGCCAGGCTGCAAGGTGCTGCGGCATGGAGGAGGGCGCAGGGAGGCGGAGCCGACAGTCGAGGTTTGTAGCAGTAGCGGGTGGAGGGCCGAGAAGGCGCGGGCTGCGGGGGAGCTGGGGATTTGGTAGGTCGGCGGGAGCCGGCGGCAGCAGGAGGATGGCGCGGTGTCCGGTCCTGTACTGATAGTAGCCTGTAGCGTGGCAGGGGCGCCACAATACCCTACGTACCGTGGGAACCCCCCCCAAAAAAAAAACTTGCCAAAAACAATTTTCTTTGTTTTTTTTTTTTCATCTTCGCCTTTTGCCTTTTTGATTTTTTTTTGTAAATTTTTTTATTAAAAATCAAATTTCGGCCTACACGTCGTAAAAGGCAAAAAAAATAATTTTATTGAATTTTTTTTCTCGAACTGCGTCCAGGGCCCTACGGCCTAGATCTAGAGAAAAAAGCTCTAAGAGGTTCAGGAACCAAAAAAGGTCAAAATTTTATATGACTATAGGGGTTTTTGGGCCTTATGAACATGATGGTGAGGTTCATTTGGGCCCACAGTGCTCAGAAAAAAAACCAATCCCTAAGTACATAAAAAAAATTTGAAACCCCAGATCTGCTTCCAATGCAAAAAATCTCAAAATAAGAACAGATAGCTGTAGATCTAAAGCTTTGATACCATGTTGGAGTTGAGAAAATACAACACCATAAGAGCCCAAATGATCTCTTCAAGCTAAAAAACCTGTTACAAGGAGAAGCAAGGAAGCAAATCATAGAAGAAAGAAATACATAGAAAATATCCTCAAAAGAGAGAGCTCAATATTCAAAAAATGTGTAATGTAAAAAACCTTCTTCTTACAATGAAAACAATGAACTTAACCTTTAATAGGTCAAGAAACCCTAAAAGGGAAAACCTAGGTTTGCACATAATAATTAATAAAAGAATTAATTATTATGCACCTAAAGTTAGCTTAAGTGTAAAAGAGATAAAAGGAACTTAAATAATTAAACAAATATTATTTAATTAATCAAGTAAATACCCGAATATTCTAACAATATGTTATGATCTTCCTGCTTTCCCAAATGAACTTCCATATCGGTGAACCTCCAATTGAGTTGGCCATTGTAAATATTCTCTCTGGCTCATTCAACTCCAAGTATTTAAAAGCTGTCAACTTGCACCAAACTTTTTGGGGAAAATTATACATCTTCCAAGCAAGTTTCGCACCAAGAGCCAAGAGCCAAGTTCTGAAAATTCATTTTCCTAAGGCTTGCCCTACCTTGCTCCTTAAGCAAGCAGGTAGTTTGCCAATTGATCAATGGGATCTTTTTTTCCTCTTTCGAGCCTTCCCAAATAAAATTTTTAAGCGTGTCATCTAGTGTCGATGAAGTCTTGCTAGACACTCTGTAACATGACATGTAGTAGACAAGAACTCAAGACAAAACATATTTTATCATCTGAATCTGCACTACCTGCAAAAGCCATTTATTCTTCCATAAAGTTGATTTGGCTTTGCACTTATTGACCACTTCTTCCCACATTTTGTTGTCCTGTTTTCCTACAAACAAAGGAATCCCAAGGTATTTAATAGGAAAACTTCTTTGTCTGAATTGCAACAATCCCTCTATCTTTGACTGAGTTCTCTTGTTTGTGTTGAGGAAGTATGTCCTTGATTTTTTCTTATTCATGCACTACCCCGAATGCTTTTCATAATCTTCTAACACACTCTTGATAACATGAGCTTCTCTTTCCGTTGTTGTGTTGAAGAGAATAGCGTCGTCCGCAAATTATGAATGGGAGATCAAATCCTGTCTTTCATGAATTGAGAATCCTTTCCATAGACGTCACCCGACCTTACTTTTTATCTGCCTACCGAGAACTTCTTCCATAAGAACAAACAAAAAGGGTGACAAAGGGTCTCCTTGCCGAAGCCCATTAGTAGCTTGGAAGAAGCCGCACATGGATCCATTAACTATGATTGAAAAGTTTAAAGATGAAATACAATGCTCAATACATTTCAACCATCTTTTATCAAATCCAAATTTCCTAAGAACCTCAAATAGGAAGCTCCACATGACTCTATCATAAGCCTTGGACACATCTAATTTAATGATCATACCTTATAATTTAGAGGAATGCATTGATTGAATAGTTTTCATTGCCATAATTATACTATCCATGATTTCGCGACCAGGGGTGAATCCATGTTGTTTTGGCGAAATGACCTTCATCAGAATCAGTTTAAGCTTCTTCACCATGGCCTTGGAAAGAATTTTATATAAAGAATTACATAAGGAAATGGGTCTGAAATCCACAATGGAAGAACAATACTGCTTTTTAGAGATCAGAGAAATGTTGGTATGATTTATCTCCTTAACAAACTTCCCCTGTTTTCTAAAATCTTCCAAAATTCTGAGAATGTCATTCCCCATAAACTCCCAGCATTTTTGAAAAAACTCCACTGTGAACCCGTCTGGGCCCAGAGCTTTGTTTGGATGCAGATCAAAGACAACCTTTTTAGCTTCCTCTAAAGTGAATGGACAACATAGTAATTTGTTGTCCTCCTCTGAGATCTTGTTTAGAATAATATCTGTCATCGAATGGGGTTGAGATAGTTTGTGCTTGTTAACATCACCAAGCAGGTCCTTGAAAAAGTTCACCACTACCTCCTCAATAGCTTCAGGAGAAGAATGCCGCTTGCCTTCCTGATCTGTGATCGAGATGATTCTGTTCTTGTTCCTATTAGTTTTTACCGAAGCATGGAAAAATTTAGTATTCGCGTCACCCTCTTTAATCCAAAGCTCTTTGGATTTATCGCACCAAAAAATTTCTTCTCTAAGAAGAATCTCAGCCAATTCCTTCTTGAGAGCTAATTCTTTGTGATACACATCATTAGACATCCCGAAGGTTATAGTGACAGAATTTAATCGAGATAGTTCCTCCTCAACTCTATTTCTTTCTGCAAAAATATTTTTGAAAGTATCTTTATTCCATACTTTAATATTATCCTTTAAGAATTTTAGCCTTTTCACAAAGCTATAAATTGGGGTTCCCCTGTAGATATTACTTTCTTTCCACCATTGCTCGAGATGTGTAATGAGCTCACTGTCTCTCCACCACATACTCAAAAATTTGAAGTCGCTGCTTCCTTTAATTGGAGCCTCGCTCAATTTAAGCTCTATAGGAAAATGATCCAAGAGAGGAATTGGGAGAATGGATGCCTCAACCTGAACGGGTGACTCCAACCAGGATTCTCCAATGAGATGTCTATCTAATCTTTCTGAGATGTGTACAAAATTTGCCCATTTGTTAGTCCATGTGAAAAGCCCGTTCTTTGGGACAACATCCATCAAATGATTTTGTATGAAAAATTCATGGAAGTCTTCCATGATCTTGTTTGACATTCTCAAGCCTCCCTTCTCATCTAAATTGAGCAAGGCATTAAAATTGCCAACCACTACTATCCTATCATTCCTCATATCAGAGATTTTGTTTGAAAGGACATACCAAACCTGAGACTTCTCTAGAGTTTTTGTAGGTCCATAAACATTTATTAGAGGGAATTCCATATTCTCCTTCAAGCTATAAATGGTGCATAACATCCAATGTTTGACTTTCTCTATTAGCATCACTTTGACCAAGAAAGGATTCCATCTAATGCCCAGACTGCCAGCGGCTCCATTGGCTTCTTGAAAAACACCCTCCCATACTTTGCAAGTCTTAATAAAACAATTCGCACTCTCTCTACTAAGTTTTGTTTCCTGGATGGCAATTATGTCACAACTACATCCACAAAACGCTCGTTTAACCAAGCATCCTTTGTCAGGAGCCGATAGACCCCTAACATTCCATGTAATGATCTTCATCTCTTTCCAAGGGAGAGCCCTTCTCCCTTAGCTTTCCTCATGAAATCGAAAACACTAACAATGCCCTTCTCTTTTGTGTTGTCTTCCCTTTTTTGATGGTTTCTCCTCTTGCCTCTGAATCCTTTGGCTTTACCAAGAAAGATGTTAGCCAACTGACTGATACATCTTGGGTCAACATTCTCCAAAGCATCCTCTTGAAATAATTCCTCCTCAAAGTCCTTATCTAGTTCATATTCCGTATCAGATAACCCTTTGCAAGAGTTGTTAATTCTGGGGGAAGACGGGTCTACATCTCCCTCCTTGGTTCCAAAGATTTCCTGCCTGTAGGACTCCCCTCCCTCAACTGGACAACTGTGATCGATTGCATTCCTATTCTCCGACTGTGGATCTTCTCTGACTTTCATCGATGATAATGATCCTTTCTTTTGTTGTTGTGGAGGAGATCAAATTTCTTGATTCTTTGCAACTGAATCCAATACTGTTTTCAACGGTTGATCCTACTTTCGCCTCCATATTTGCACTGATCTCCTAAAAGGATCTAACGAACATTTTGCATTCCTCTACTCCATGAAACTTGCTACCGCATCTGGGACAATGACGGATCTCTTTTTCAACTTCTATCTGCTGCCTCCACGCACCATTCGACGTATGTAATGTAATGTACTCCGGGATACGCCTGACTGCCGCTATCCTTAATCTAGCATACTTACACAAATTGTCCTCATCGTCAATGTCTATCTCCAACACCGTCCCAAGCATTCTACCGATCTTCTCCAGAAAGACCTCACCCCAATATTCGATCGGCAAATTATAAAGGCTTACCCATTTCGGACATGAATAGACGACCAGAGGTATGGGATCAAAATTCGGTGTCCAAGGTTGCAGGTACACCGCATGCTTATCTGCAAACCAATTCTCCCGATTCAGGATACGATCTCTTTTCGATTGATTTTCAAAAAGCACCACAAAGAAGCCTTTCGGAATAAATTTGATTACGATCCGTTCACCCTACTTCTCTTCTACCCATAGTATGATATTTTTCCTTGACCAGTTAAGGCCGACAATCCTTGCGATCACCGCTTGTTCTTCCCAGAACTGTCTATCTTCCTCCATCTCCTCCATGAGATCCACCACCATCTCATCTTCTTCTAAGAAAAGCCTCCCTTTCGAATTCATCCAATGGTTTTTGCAGAGTCGGTCTCCCCATTTTTTCCCGACAAGATTTTAATTTACTAGATATTATATCATTATACCATTAT
The DNA here is from genome assembly GCF_030272615.1 of Cryptomeria japonica. NCBI lineage: Eukaryota > Viridiplantae > Streptophyta > Pinopsida > Cupressales > Cupressaceae > Cryptomeria > Cryptomeria japonica. The sequence goes on along the minus strand of NC_081407.1, from coordinate 236,904,215 downwards.
TAAATATATTATTAGTATTATATTCGATATTTAATAATTATCCTTAATATTTAATATATTAAAACTATTACTTAATATTATTAATAATTATGTGGTCAAACATTAAATATTATTTGAATTGCTGATTGTTGATAGTTGGTATATAGGGGAATGTAAATTGGTTGGTGCAAGGAATAGGTTAAACTTCTAATATCTAGGTGGCACATGTTGGGCCTATTAACTTTTCTTCTTTTCGCTAACCAATCTTCATTCTCCTTACAATAATAATTGGTTATGATTGTTATTATCAAGACTCAACAGTTTAGATAATATTTAATAATTTAATCATTTAGAATATTGTAAGAAAAGTTAATTATTATTAATATTATTTTAACTTACATATATTAAATATAATTCATATTATAACTTATATATTAATAATAACTATTACATATATAATATATTTAATATGAGTATCCACTGCGATGTAGTAACGAGTACCAAATCCAGGATACTACTCTCCACTATAAAGAGCCTTCTCTATCCACCATTCCTGAAATATCAATTTGCTATTCTTCTCTCTTCCTGTTTTGTTCCTTACCTGCCAACAATGGCAAACGCTTCTTTAGCCGCTCTGATTCTCATGCTTCTCACTATCTCAGCTACGTTTTTAGGTGATGTTGAAGCTGAAGATTCAAGAAAGCCATACATTGTTCAAATGATGAAGACCATGAAGCCTCATGACTTCAACTCAGACGAGAACTGGTATGCTTCGATGCTCAGCCAGGTCTCAAGATCTGATACTGCGATCGACATGTTATATACATATGATACGGTCCTGAACGGCTTTGCTGCTAGGATGAGTAAAGCAGAGGCTGAAGCCATGCAGAATATGGATGGTTGCTTGGGCGTAATCCCATCTTCTCTCAGTCAAATCGCCACCACTCGCACACCTGACTTCCTGGGGCTTACTTCTTCTTCTTCTTCTTCGTCAGGAGTATGGTCCAAATATTCAACTTATGGTGAAGACGTTATCATAGGAGTGATCGACACAGGGATATGGCCTGAAAGCCGAAGCTTCAACGAAGAAAACCTTGGAAACATTCCCTCAAAATGGAAGGGCGAATGTGAGAATGGGCGGGACTTCAATTCTTCACACTGCAATAAGAAAATCATTGGAGCTCGATACTTTTTCGAAGGTTACGAAACTAAAGATCCCATCAACGAAACCTTGGAATACAAATCTCCTCGAGACAACGACGGCCATGGCTCACATACAGCTTCTACCATTGCTGGGGCTGAAGTGCCTGCGACAAGTTTCTTCGGTTTCGCCAACGGAACGGCCAGAGGGATGGCCCCTAGAGCCAGGCTGGCAATCTACAAAGCCTGCTGGGAAAAAGGCTGCGATGATTCAGACATAGCTGCTGCAATGGAAAAAGCCATCGCAGATGGCGTGGACATCATTTCTTTGTCAATTGGCTCGCAAGACCAGCCATTTCACATGCAGGTCAGAGCCATTGCAGAATTTGGGGCCATGGAGAAGGGAGTTTTTGTTTCTGCCGCGGCAGGCAATGCCGGACCTCGTTCATCTTCTCTTAGTAATCCAGCCCCCTGGATTACTCTTGTGGGTGCCAGCACCGTCGACAGAGATTTCCCTGCTTCTCTTGTCTTGGGAAACCAAGATATACACAGGGGAACTTCTACATACAGGGGCCAAGATACAATTCAAGAGACACCTCTTCCACTGGTCTATTCATCAACCAACAATAGCTCAAGGCGTTGCCTCGATGGCGGCCTTGATCCAAATATGGTGAAGGGTAAAATTGTGCTGTGTGATCAAGGACGATCTAGCACCTATGACAAAAGCAATGTAGTGGCCAGAGCAGGGGGTGCAGGAATGATTGTGGTGAATGTAGCGATTTATGGTGATGACCAGCAGCTTACCAATACTGACGGTCTACCGGCTATCAATGTGGGTTTCAATGCTGGAGAAAAAATCAAGGCCTATATCAACAGTACAGGGATTAATGCCACTGCTACCTTGAGACTCCCTCGATTGACTGTAGTGGGAAAGAACGTAGCTGCTCCCATGGCGGCGCCTTTTACATCAAGAGGCCCCACTGTAGCATACCCACACATTCTCAAGCCTGATATAATTGCTCCCGGTGTGAACATCTTGGCAGCATTTGCGGAAGTGGACAAAGAATCCTCACCCTACGAGTTTCTATCAGGGACGTCCATGGCCTGTCCTCACGTCAGTGGTATTGCAGCACTCATAAAAGCAGTTCATCCTACGTGGAGCCCAGCCGCCATTAAATCTGCCCTGATGACATCTTCTTCCATTGTTGACAATACAGGTCAGGCCATCAGGTACTCATCGACCATGGAAGCAGCCGATCCATTTGCCATTGGCGCAGGCCATGTGGACCCAACAGGTGCACTAAATCCTGGGCTTGTCTATGATCTGGAACCTCAGGACTACGTCAACTTCCTATGCACCCTCAATTACACCTCTCAACAGATTGCCCTTCTCACCAAGAAATCAGTTTCCTGTCCGAGTCCCAGTTTGGAAGTCGGAGATCTCAACTACCCATCGTTCTCTGTGCTGTTCAACTCTAGCAAGGAATTGACTCAGGTGAAGAGAAGAACAGTGAAGAATGTGGGCGCACAAGCTCATGCGGTGTATCGAGCGAGCGTGAAAAGCCCTCCCGGAGTAAAAATAACAGTGCAACCAGAGACGTTGGAGTTCACAAAGCTGGAGGATAAAGCAAGCTATAGTGTGAGATTTGAAACCGACGTAACATCTCCATCTGTGTCTCATCAGTTTGGAGAAATAAGCTGGACATGCATAGGGGGAGGAACACACGTTGTTCGTAGCCCAGTTGTTCTGCAATGGCAACGTGCAGTTGTTTATGGCACTCGCAACTTGACATTACATTACAGCATTGAAATATAATAAGAATTGCCTTTTCAATTGTGTATTCCAAATTCCAATTAATAATCAGCCAAATAAATTTTCAATGTTTTGCTTTCGCAAAGAAAACTTATTACATTTAACCTTTTGTTGGACATATCAGAAATTTGCAAAATGAGTTTAGAGTGCGCTGAGCCCCTATCTTTTGATATTGCTGAAAGTAATTTTGCTTCTATTTTTTCTAAATGTTGAATGTTGCATGTTTCTTTTCAATTGGTTTTGTGGGTTGCAGACTTTAGTTTTAGATATTTGAATGTTAAATTTTTGTCTATTATATAATTTAATAAGAATGATTATGATCATTGGAGCATCAAGATGATAAATCTGGTGGTAAGAAGAGACTTAAGGAGATTGTAGAAACTAGTTATCAAAAGCTAGCTGGTTGGACCATTATGTAGCTTGTTTTTAAAATTGTAATTACAAAATCTTTGATGTTTAGAAGAATCTATAAGATGCTCTCTAAGATAATGATGAAGTTAAAATAGTCAATATGTAGACATTGAAGAGAGAATATGAAAATTGAAGAGTTATGAAGTTGAAACTGTGATTAATGAGTAGAATATGTGATCATCAAGATGGTTATTTTTGAAGAATTTTTTAATAAAGAAGAAGTGATGAAAAATAAATTAAAATATTTAATATTAAGATTGATTCATATTTTAATAATTATTAAATTTTTTTTTAAAACTATTTCAGATCAGTTATCAAATAACTTAAACAAGGATGATCAATTTACACTCAACTCTCTTATTTGTGAGAAATTCTTGTCATTCATAGTAGCATGTTTAGGCACATTGGTACAAAATGTTTTAATATTATTTTATGCATTTTTGGAATAATAAAATCTATTCACAATCAATGTTAGAAAGATAATGAGATATGTTTGATGGCAGAATATTTTAGAACATATGTAATTTTCTCATTGCCTAATGACTCGATTTCAAATTCCATGCTTTTACTCGAGAGATTAATTGTAGAGATTCATGTGCATTTGGCATTGGGTAGGAGTCCAATGGTGGGGCTTAAGTTCTAATTTTAGGGAAGAGGTGGTCACATGAAAAAAATGTTTTTATGCTACGGGATTATCTGGAACCTTTTCCCAAAGAATAGGAGCCTCTAGTTTTTAGCCTTGAAATTTTAAGTAAGTGAAAAAGGGGTGGGGCTAGAAATTGCCTCACGAGCTTAGGAATATTTTATGCCACTTGTCAATTATGTGAATTTTATAAAGAAAACTCAATTTATTTACAACCAGTTTGCTTAAATTTAGAAGTTTAAACTTAAACTGATTTGCACTACAAAGCTCATGTGACTACCAACATCATTAAATTTAGGAGTTAAAATTTTTAAGCTGAAATGCAATACAAAATTCACGAGACTGCCAACTTAAAAATATTCCCAAAAAATCTCAGCAGCTCCAGCTCTATTTTTTAGGAAGCCCCCCTTCATAAGACCCCAACCTTAGTTTATTTACCATGCTATGATCTTTCCTTTTCACTAAACCCATCCATCTCTTAGAAACAAAACATAACTCATTGGTGCAGCAAAATTATATAATATCATGTATCATTTGCATAGTGAACCACCAATTCTCCCACTATAGAGACTTAGAGGGCCCTCACAATTTTAATTTTCAGAGCCCTTTTAAATAGGTACCGATGCTCTGCAAAATGGATTAAAAAATCTGTTCGATGACAACACACACAAGAGCACAAGAAACAACATTAGTGTTAGCAAAAAAAGATTATCCTAAACAGGCATATCAAGAGAGATATTAAGCATGAAATAGAAAGCATACAAACATAGAATAGATAAACTATACTCCTCCCAATGCTAATCAAGATGCTCATAGTTGCTCCTCCCTTGTTCCTCTCCTCTCCAAGTTCCACATGAGTGTAGCTCTCGACTTTTAGTACTAGCCATGGATGCCATATGAAGATTCAAGATGGTTGCATATGATAAGCAAATGCTATGCAAGAATATTCATTTAATTAAGTGGACAAATTTATGTGACTACAGATACATATTATCTTTTTAAATTCCTATGCAACAGTGACATCAATTAGAGCATTATTATGCTTCCTCTATTGTGCTAAGTTTTAGTATGCATTAAAGATTGGATTAATGTGGTGGAACACTACCATTGAATCATTGATCATGGAATCGTGAAATATCTTTGGCAAGTTGCTATTTACTCTTACTTTAAATTGTTTGATGCACATTTCTAAACAAATAGGAGTGACTTCATTAATAAGTCAACTAGCGAATCCAGAGCCGAGTATGCTGGCGTGGGTGAGAGGAGATAGTTTTCTAAGCACCTCTCATCACCTACAAATCTCTAGAGATTTCCCTTTCATCCTTGGTTCAATGAGACAGTATTGTCTCGTATAGCTCGTTTGAAGGCTACTTTACTTTCCTCCTCCTCATTCGACTAACTAGCCAATTCCTATTTCGAATCCGCGGCTAAGTTGTGCTATATGAAGAGATCATATTGTCTTCATGTGAACAACCATTTCTAATACACTTTATTTTATTGGGTTAATATAATAAATAGTTAGAGAGTCAAAATTTTCTCACCACTACGAACAAAATAAAGAACACTCTTAATCATAGCAAAAACTGACAAGTCAATCATTCACACCTAAAGCTGCTCCTAAGCAACAAATGCCCTAGGAAAGACTGAGATATTAGTGATGAAGTTGTTAGGAGTTGTTAGACATGCCAATGCGGACAGTGTGTGACTGATGACGATGCTCTTCCATATCGACAGAAGTGTCCACAAACTAGTCTGCAACATCTGGAACTCTAAACCCAAAACTCGTTGCTTTGTAGTGATAACCGCTTGAGCACTCATATTGCCAATATGGAAGTCTTGTACTTTATTCTTTGCCCCAAATGCACCGAGTTGAACCTCAAGGTCGTTTAGTGTCCTTTGAAGCCCATAATTAGCCTATAAATCATATTAAAGAGTGACAGGCTCGCACATATAATCATGGACTCTATTTGAAGGGCGTGAAAAGTGTGTGAGAAAGTCCAAATGTGTTTTAAGTATGATAAGCAAGAAGGTTGGAGTTATAATACTATGATCTAAGGAGAGATCAAAAAGATTAGTTTTCTAAGACCAAGCTTGAGAAAATAGAACAAGGAAAGTGGAGAAGAAAAGGTTCTAAAGAGCATAATTAGAAGGCATGTTTGGTCACAGTAGGAACTTTGACATGAATAATTTTTCAGACTATAAAATGGGTTTGAGTGTCATCTTTAGATTTCAAAATAAAAGAGTTTAATTTGTTTCATTTTGATTTACTAAGCTTGCAATGTCAATTGAGATCAAGCTGATGGGATAAGGGAATAGATGGAAGGAGTTATTTTTTATACATGAATATAAGAAGGAAAATTTGGTATTTTTGATTATTTAGTCCTTTCCAATCTTTTAGGAAGTTATCATGACGTAAAGTGGACAAAGGACATGACAAGTTAGGTTTAACTAGATGTTGGATTTTTAGATTGGGGTTTTATAAGCTAGGGGAAGTTTAAATTGAGATATAAGTTGATATCATGTTTCTCAATCAAACTCCAAAGGATCTCATAAGTCCTAGAAAAATTGAATACCTTTTTCAAGGAGATGTCTACCTTTGAGATTTTTGATAATATCTAAAGGACTATTTTCTTGTTGAACTAGATGGTTCCACTAGATGGAAGAAGAAGAAAAAAACAATCCATGACTCAAGCTCTGACCATACCAACTTAATTTTTTCAATGTACTTTTTGGAATTCTCCCAATTGAGTTGAAGAGGATTGAATCATGAGCTTTATAATAATAAGAAAGAAGGATCTTATCTTTCTTGCTATCCAAATCCCAAGCGTGTTTAGTAATAGCCATTTGAATATTATGACACATAAGATGATTCCAAGGAGCATCACCATCCAATGCTCTCACAATCCATTTTGTACTAAGGAAAATTCCCTTAGTATAATTGTCTATAATTCCCAAATATTTAATATTTTGATTGTATGTAATGAGTCTATATAGTAGTTGAAAGATCTTTTTTATTTGCTCACTTATCACAAAGAAATGATTTGATTAGATGTTTTGGATGGCTATAGCAAGTTTTAGAAGGAAGCCAATGAGAAGAGATGCAGACATGACTAGCCAAAAAAATTTTGTTTGAAAATTAGATTCTACTAACCATGGAAAGGAACTTGTTGGCCTGATTAAGAAGGTTGTACTTTAATTTTATGCAAGAACCAATTTAACATCTCTTTAAGCACGGTACTCAAATTCCAAAGGGAACTCTAAGATATCTCATGATATTGTCACAAGTCACCTCATGGTATTGACTATGGGTCTAGGTGGTCAAGGGTTGGGGTGTGTCATTATGAATTCAATTTTATGTATGGCCAACATAGAGCCTAAAATCATATATAATTTTTTTAATATGTCTAAAGTGTTAAGTCATTTGCTCTATGGGATTTTTTAATGAAAACATTGTTATCGTTGACAAAATGAGAGTTAAGTGATATTGCATTGTAAGAAGAGAGATTCTTTAAATAATCCAATTCCAAAGAGCATGTTGGAAAAATATAGCTAAGAGCATTAGTTTCAAGGAGATAAAGAAAAGGAGCAAGGGTGCAACCTTTTTGAATAGATTTTTGTAAGGGAAATGAAGGCGAAAGAACACCATTAACAACCACTCTATAATTTGCATCTATGAGTAGCATGTTGATTTGTTCACATATTTTAGGTTTGAGTCCAAGCCATTTTAGTATTTTAAGGATGAAATTTTTGTTAATGTGGTCATAAGATTTATCAAAGTTAATTGTTATAATTAAAGAATCTTGAGCATATTGTTTCAATCCCACATAACTATTTCCTTGGCAAGAAGCAAATTTTCTAAGATAAATCTTCCTCCCAAGAATCCATTCTACTTTGGATGCACAATTATTTGGTAAATGGGCTTAATTATTCATGCTAGCACTTTATCCATTATTTTGTATGAAGTATTAAGGAAAGTCATTTTCAATCATTCATTAATGGTATCTTTCGCTTTGCATTTAGGAATAGTTTTAATCAGTCCTTAGTTAATCACATTTCCTAATATTGTATTTTAAATTCCCTCATAAGAGATATTATAAAAATACTCTCAAGTGATGCCAAAGAGCTCTATATAATTTCATTTGAAGTCCATCAACTCTAGGGTTTTTTTTTAGGCTATACATTGAAGGTTAGCATCAATTTATTGTATAGAAAAAATGTGATAAAGAAACTTACTATACTCAAGGTCAATTATCTTAGGAATAAAACCAAAAACACTCTCCTAAAGGATGGGGAAGAAAATTTCATTAGCTGAGTCATAACTAAAAATATTTTTGGAGTGATCATAGAAGATATTCATAATGTTAAAATGACTGTTTGTTAAGTACCTATCAATAAGTTTAATTGCAGAGATGTGATCCACCTTTTGTTTGTGAGTAAGGTATTGAAATAAAAAATTTAGATCCATGATTCACCATCCTTAATCCATTGAAGTCAAACATGAATTTGAGCACCACTACCTTTATAATCAACCATTTTTTGAAGCATACTTTTATAGTTTGCCATTGATTGTTGTAATATAATTTTTCATGGATTATAAGAGAAATGTGACATCAAGTATGTGACTTTTTATAGTAGATCTCCACCCATATTCAAGAAGGAAGGATGTACATATCTAATAGTTCTCTTTTATTGACTAATCCAATTGTCTTGTGTGGTTTTGGCTCAACATTCCAAATATCCATAAGGTCATAAATTCAATCCTAATTTTTTAGGATAGTAACATTCAACTTGTAAGAAAGGTCAATAGAAATGAAAGTATAATTTGAGGGGGACAAAATCATGAATATGTTAAGATGGCTAGATAGGGTGGCTTAAAATTCTAAAGAGACAAGATGATTATCATGTGAAGGAAGAATGGAGTAGTTAGTAAATATATTAGAGTGGTTCAACTAACTGATTTTTGTTAAGTCTCCTTATTTTTAGTTATTCCATATGAACAAGTGAGACATACGAAGATTAATTTTTCCCACAAGATGGTCATACATCCCAAGGGAATGTTTGGATAGCATCCAATTTTTGAATCTAGGCTATGATAGGTGATAAAGTTCATCACAAATATGATTAGAAGGTTGCTCCATCATGTTTAAGTTTATTCCCAAGACTCACTTACAATTAAAAAGGCTAGTGCAATTCAACTCCAAAAGTAAAATTTTGCCAATAAGAGAAAAAGGAGCATAAATCAATAAAAACTCAACTAGCATGCCATTAATGGGATTAGTTGAATAAATGCAATGGTTTTTAGGATTAGAGCAAAAACCATGATATACTTAGCCAACCATGGGTCAAGGCCAAAAACAACACCAACACAACCATCAACATTGTTGGTATGGAGAAATATGGCATCTGGCCAAATGGAAGCTAGGGTAACATCAAGTTGAACTATACCAACACTCAATTATTGTATCATAAGGATTTCAATATTATCTTGAGCTAGATAAAAATATTTTACATGATATTTATAATTGTAAAATTTCAAGGCTTGCACATTCTGTGATATGAATTTTGCACTTCATTAGGATGAGTTTGGGAGGATTTCCTCAATAGACTAAAGCATGTTAAATTGGTTCATAAGCATGCAATTTTGGGCTTCCATAGTAGGATCTTGTTCAAGGGGGTCCATAGTGGAATATTTACCAAGGGGATCTTAGGAAGTATTTTAGGGTTTTTTTTTATATGGTTGTTAGCTTGAGCTGGTAATATTGCTTTAGTATATATAAGTTTCCAAAATGATGGGTCTCCTTCTTCCTTTTTGAGGATCAAGGATACAACCTTATCATTGGTTCTTTAAACAAGATGGATTTAGAGTGGAAAGGTGATTTGTGGAGAGGGGGTGAGGAGGGAGAAGGTTGAGTATTGAGAGAAAGAGGCGAATTGAGAAGTTTTGGAGAAGAGAGGTGAGAGATAATAAGATTCTAAAGTTCGCCATCAAGTGTAGAGACAACAACATTGTGGTTATCTAAGGGTCATAGGGTATATTTTGGCTTATTGAAGGGGTGAATTGGCATTTAATATGACAATATGAGAATTTATTGGGCTTATTAAGGTAATCAATGCATTGATCAAATTCAAAATCAAGTTTATACTAGCTTAATAGAACTACGTCTAGGGGTTGATCCATTTTGATGCAGGTCCTAGGATGCAAGCATTGTCTATCCCATTTATCAACGTGTTCCTTGCACCATAATAGTTTTCTTAGTAGATCTATGATATTTTGTACAAAGGGATGAAAGGATAAATTTTAGAAAGTGAAATTCAATCCAAATTATGTATCTAGACTAAGTAATGCTTTCTAGGTAAAAATCTAGGCTCCAAGATATTCCATGATCCATATTGTAGAACCACATGGGTATGCCCAAAGTGAATAAATATGCATGATATGTGCCCCCTATCCAAACACCTAAAGGATTCAATAACCCAACCTTTGGCCTCCTAGTTAGGATAGACCCATTAAAAAGGGTATTGTTCTATCAATGCCCTGAAGAAAAATATTTTTTTTCTCTATATTTTAAAATAGTATCAAGATTTAGTTGGTAGTTCAAATAAAATTACTTTAGCTTCTTTCTAGTTGCCATATGTTCTAGTTTTTTCTATAAGATTCATTGATATAGTAGAAGTAAAGACTTTTCTTTGGAAATAACTTGTAAGTAATTGATTATTATCATCAAATTTTTCCCTAAAAAAGTATTTTTATTTTTTGAATAATTTTATTAAACTACTTTGAAGTATCTACAGAGTTGGATTTCAAAAACAATATCACACTCCTAGAGGAATAAATCCACATCAATGCTAATAAAATAAAATCCTAGAGGTGAATCAATCATCTTACCAATGGAATATGAATTATTTAAGAAAAATTACTAAGATTGAATATTATCCCTTTCACTTTGGACTTAAATAGACCTAGAAGAGTGTTCCAAATAGAGGTACACTTAATAGGATTAATCTCAATCAAACAAAATAAACTAAAATCTCTATAGTAGTATCTAATTTATTCTTGTCCATAAAAGTTGTCATTGGACAAAGGAATAACATAATACACATAAAATCTCTTCCAAGATGATTAAAATATAATTGTTCACATTCAAGATGAATATGTGCTAGACATATTCCTTAAGATAATAACTCTTATTATTTTCTATAGGTGATCCATATATGAATCACTACATTATGAGGTTCATATAGACTATGAGCTATAGACTCCAAAACTATTGGTGAAATATATTTTTCTAAGGTTATTATGGATCATAAACTTTGATGACTAGTGCATTATCCATTAGGCTACAAATTCACACTTTACCAAGAGAAACGACACATTAAAACAATAATAGAATAGAACATATATGTATATAAACCAAAATTATGACAATAAACAACTAAAAATACTTAAAATTCCCTCTCTAGGATGGGTATGTGCAGGATCATGGTGGGCCAAACAAGCCCTTAAGTGGCAATGAAAATCAGAAAAACAAAGTTAGGCAACTTGATGTAAAAATTTGAAGAAGTTACCAACATTTTAAAAATATGTAAGAGAAGAATCTATAGAAAATCGAATGTAGTTTCTAATATACTAGTTGTTTTTTGCAAAAAAATATCTATTTGATGAAAATTTGAAATTTCGATGCAATAGTACTAAAATTTTAGGAAAAAGATAAGAAGCAGGTGTATGTTTGACCACCGTAACCACAATTAAATCATAATATTATTTTGTAAGATTTTTGATATAAGTAGAAGACTCGTGTCCATATGTGAAACATATTTTTTTGTATTTTTTTTTAAATAAATAATTAGTTATAATTTTTTTACTATAGCTTTTAAATCATAAAAACTCATATGTCTGACCACCATAAATTGCTCAAAACTTTATGCAATTATTTTTTATAACCCTATAGTATAAAAATCATAGAATGTGATGCATGTTAAATATTCAAAAAAGGTGACATCATTTGAAAGTTATAGATATTTTTCAGTTATCCTATCAATTAGGACTTTAGTCAAGATATCACCACTTTTTGGTCCCTCATGATCTTGTACATACTCGGATATAGAAATATCTTTGCAATTAAGAAGAAACTATTAAAAATAAAATAAATTATAAGGCTTCAATATTCAAGATCTCTTGATTCAATATTATGAATTATAAGGCTTCAATATTGTAGTTATAAAACCTCCTGATTCAAGATTTGAAGCCTCAACTTATAAGACACCTTAGTGCACCTAGCTTTATAGTTTGATTGTTTCAGGCCTAGATTTCAGACACATATCCCTCTCTACATTACATTTCCTAATCTATATAATTTTGAGTTAATTTCTAGCTTTGTTATCTATATTTTTTTTTTGTCTATTTTACATCATTTCTTACCTTAGCCATATCCAATCATAACCGATCAAAAGAGGAAAAAATCACACATAGTATTCATCTTTGTTGGCATATGATGAACCGGTATGACAATAATGTATGTTGTTATTGATGTCAATAAGTGCAGGTGAATTGGTATGAAGATTGGAAGAAGTTGTTATTGATGTTCAAGTAGGAGAAGCGGTATGAAGGGATGAAGTGGACTGGTTTCAGGGTTTCACTAAGTGTGACTACCGGTTGTTAGTCTAAGCTCTAGGGTTTCCGGTTTGGCAATCTATCTTGTGCGATGCAACCGGTGACATTTTGTGATGAGTTAGCTAAGAGATAAGGATGAGATCGAGATGCCACGTATGTTTTGTGCACGTGAACAATTTCCTTGAGGATCTTGCATGTGAAGATTGATTGCATTAAATGTCTACCTTGGGATTGAATATTCTTCTTAGCGGTATGTGAAGAGAGCATGATGGGTTATTGATTTCCATATGCGGTGAAGAATGGACGATGAATAATGACTTGTGATCTGTTTGAGATTGTTTTATTCTATGCAAAGTGTTTGAATGGTCAGGATTGGACCGCTTGTAATTGTAAACCTAAAATTTTTAAGGTTTAGGGTTTATTCTACCGACCTAATTGTTGTCTATAAGGTTGATGATGTTTGTTATTTTTTGTGTTGGCAAATTTTGTGTTTGTATCCGAGTGATGAGATACTTGCCAGACTAGTGAGTGGAAAACTATAGAGTGTGATTGCAGAGTAGAGGAGCTGAAAAGGATCTACCTTAGCATGTAGTGTTGTTATCATATCAGAGCTTTACCTATTGTCTTCTAACCATTTCAACAGTAGGAAAGTCCCTTTACCAGGTAGCTTTAATAGGGTTATTGCAAATACTCTAACCATGTGACTCAAGATCATTGGGTTCTTCAAACCCTCTAGCGAGGTAACCTTTAACAGGGTTTCAACCTTTAATAGGGTATATAGCCATCCCTTAACTAGGTGATCTTTAATAGGATCGGTTCCTAACAGAATCTTATTCTAAAGTCTTTAACCGGACTAGGCTCCTAACAAAGCAAGGTGCAAAAGAGTTCAAAAACAAGCTTGTGGCTATTCATCCCCACTGTGGTTTTTCCCATTTGCGTTTCCACGTGAAAACTCTATGTGTCATGAGTTGTGCATTTTTCATGTGATGATTGAAAAGTATTTATTTAGGTGAATATGCATGCAAAGATAATGGTTATGGTATTACTGATACAACATATGCATGAGTATATTGGTGAAGTAGTTATCAAGTGTTGAATTTTATTTGAAGTATTCAGTTTTACTGGTTTAGCTGTTTGAAGTCTTACTGTATTTAACTGGTATTGGCATGGTTAAGTTCAGTGATGAAGACAACTGGTTAGCATTGTTTTAACTGTATAAGTTGTTGAGAAGTTCTTGTATATACTGATTCACCCCCCCTCTCAGTACTAATCAGGGTATTTGCTGTTCATCCTTATTCATGAATTGGTATCAGAGCAACTCTAGGTCCTCGGTGATATAAGCTTAACGGCTTAAGGTAAAATATCCTACTTTAATTATGAAGAGAGAAGGTCCTAAGTTCAATAGAGATAAATTCAAAATATGGAAGGGCAGAATGAAGATTTATATCAAGAGTTTGGGTGCTCAACACTGGAGCTATGTTCAGAATGTCTATGTTATCCCTACTGACACTCTAACCGATGATCATAAAAGAGAGATTCAAGAAAATTGTCAAGTCATGGAAGCCCTTATTAGCAGCCTGTCCGATATTGAGATCATTGATGTACAAGATAAGGACAATCCTAAGTGTGTATGGGACACTTTGGAAACCATTTATGGTGGTGATGAGTATGTCAGTCAAGCTAAGGAAGAGAGCCTTAGAGGAAAATTTTTAGACATGAGGATGGTTGAAGGAGAGACCATTCAACAATATGGCATAAGGATCAAGACTGTGGTTGGAAATATCAAAAGAATAGGTGAAACAATTAATGATGTGATTGTTGTCAGTAATATTTTAAGATCATTGTTACCGGTCTATGCAATCAAAGTTGCTTCTATTCAGGAGCTAAGGTGTATCGATGAAACCAAGGTATCCTTAGACTCTATCATTGCAAAGTTGACTGCATATGAGTTGAATAGCTATGATGGCAGTGTTCAGAAGAATGGGTCAACCTTTAGAGCATCTGATGCACCAACCAGAAAAGGAAAAGAAGTAAGTACCAGTTATGAATCTAGCCAATGCAGAGATATGGATGATGAAGAGATTCTGATGGAGTTTGAAGCTCTTCTTGCCAAGAGAATTCCAAAAGGCACCGGAAAATACAGAGGTAAGCTTCCTTTAAAAAAAAATTCTGCAATAAGAAAGGACATATAGTTGTTAATTGTCCTAACAATGACAATAAGGATAAACTAGAGAGGTTTAGAAAGTATAAAGGAGGAGGTAGGAGAAATTGTCTTGTTGCAATGGATGAATGTGTTACTGATGAAGAATCTGAGGATGAAGAGAATGAGGACATAGTGTTTGTGGCTATAAAGGAAGAAGTGTTTGACAAGGAAGCCCTTGTCTCTCCAATTGACAACTCTAATGAGTGGATTATTGATAGTGGGTGTTCTCACCACATGAATGGTGACTGGAGAAATTTTCCATCTCTGGAAGAATATGATGGAGGTGTTGTTTGGTTTGGCAACGATGCACCATGCTTGGTGAAAGGTAAATGATCCATCTCATTGAATGGAAAGAGCAGTGCAGATGATGTCTAGTGGGTAGAAGGTCTTAAGCATAACCTTTTGAGTGTTGCTCAGCTAAATGACAAAGGACTCATTCTGGAGTTCAAAGGTAGAGTCTGTAGTATAATTGGAAAGAGTGGTGAACTTATTGCCACCGTTAAGCAGACCAGAGGTAACTTGTTTCAGTTGAATGCCAGGATTAGATAGTGTCTGATGGCGAAGTTTCATGACAGTTGGATATGGCATAAGAGACTTTGTCATATAAACTTTGAGAATATTGTAAAAGCCAATAAGATCAAGGCAGTAAGAGGATTGCCTTTGCTGAACAAACGAGAGAATTCTTTGTGAAGAGAATGCCAACTTGGGAAGATGTCTTCCTCAACTTTCAAAGGTAATTCTTTTTCAGTAGAGAACTTACTTGATCTTGTGCACACCAATCTGTGTGTTCCAATGATACCTAGAAGTATTTAGGGAGATAGGTATTTCATGATTCTTATTGATGACTGCTCAAGAATGATGTGGGTCACATTCTTGAAAGACAAGTCTGAGCCATTTGGAAAGTTCAAAGCCTTTAGAGCATTGGTAGAGAAGGAAAGTGGTCAAAGGATAAAATGCCTAAGAACTGATCAAGGAGGTAAATTAGGGGTTCTGCCCCTTTATGAAGTAAATTAAAAATTTGTGCTTTGCACCAGTCAGGTACTACAGTGTCAAATATTTCAAGATTGATGTGTTGAAGGATGCTACTGCATAGGGGGAGCAACATTGTGGAGAATGGAAGCTTGTGCCTCGACTTTGGTATTGCTATCAAAGGGGGAGAAGATATCTGAAGTGATGAATATATATGATATGGGAGAAGATATATGTTATATTTGCACTATTCTATGTTGTTTATAGTTGCAAGGCTACATTGAGTATTACCATCAGTGCCAAAGGGGGAGGCTGTTGCCATATGATGAGCTGGTATGATGATAATATATGTTGTCATTGATGTCAATAAGTGCACGTCAACCGGTATGGAGATTGGAAGACATTGTTATTGATGTTCAAGTAGGAGAACCGGTATGAAGGGATGAAGTGGACTGCTGTCAGGGTTTCACTAAGTATGACTACCAGTTGGAAGTCTCTACTCTAGGGTTTCCGGTTTGGCAATCTAGCTTGTACGATGCAACTCGTGACATTATGTGATGAGTTAGCTAAGAGATAAGGATGAGATCGATATGCCATGTCAGTTTTGTGCACGTGAAGGATTTCCTTAAGGATCTTGCATGTGAAGATCGATTGCATTAAATGTCTACCTCAAGAATGAACATTCTTCTTAGCGGTATGTGAAGAGAGCATGATGGGTTACTGATTTCTATATGCGGTGAAGAATGGATGATGCAAAATGACTTGTGATCTGTTTGAGATTATTTTATTCTATGCAAAGTGTTTGAATGCTCAAGATTAGACAGCTTGTATTTATAAACCTAAAATGTTTAAGGTTTAGGGTTTATGCCACCAACATAATTGTTGTTTGTAAGGTTGATGATGTTTTTTATTGTTTGTGTTGGAAAATTTTGTGTTTATGTCCGAGTGATGAGATACTTGCCAGACCAGTGAGTGGAAAACTTCAGAGTAGAGGAGATGAAAAGGATCTTCCTTAGCATGTAGTGTTGTTATCATATCATAGCTTTACCTATTGTGTTCTAACCATTTCAATAGTAGGAAAATCCATTTACTGGGTAGCTTTAACAGGCTTATTGCAAATCCTCTAACCAGGTGAATCAAGATCATTGAGTTCTTCAAATCCTCTAGTTAGGTAACCTTTAACAGGGTATATAGCCATCCCTTAACCAGGTGATCTTTAACAGGATCGGTTCCTAACAGAACCTTATTGTAAAGTCTTTAACCAGAATAGGCTCCTAACAGAGCGAGTTTCAAAAGAGTTCAAAAACAAGCTTGTGGGTATTCATCCCCACCATGGTTTTTCGTATTTGGGTTTCCACGTGAAAAATCTGTGTGTCATGAGTTGCACATTTTTCAAGTGATGATTGAGCAATCTTTATTTAGGTGAATATGCATGCAAAGATAATGGTTATGGTATTATTGATACAACACATGCATGAGTATATTGGTGAAGTAGTTATCAAGTGTTGAATGTTATTTGAAGTATTCAATTTTACTGGTTTAGCTGTTTGAAGTCTTACTATGTTTAATCGGTATTGCCATGGTTAAGTTCAGTGATGAAGACAACTAGTTAGCATTGTTTTAACTTGATAAGTTGTTGAGAAGTTTTTTTATGTACTGATTCACCCCCCTCTCAGTACCGATTAGGTTATTTGTTGTTCATCATTATTCATCAATTGGTATCAGAGCAACTCCAGATCCTCGGTGACATAAGCTTAACCACTTAAGGTAAAAGATCCTACTTTAATTATGAAGAGAGAAGGTCCTAAGTTCAATAGAGATAACTTCAAAATATGGAAGGGCAGAATGAAGATTTATATCAAGAGTTTGGGTGCTCAACACTGGATCTATGTTGAGAATGTCTATGTTATCCCTACTGGCACTCTAACCGATGATCATAAAAGAGAGATTCAAGAAAATGGTCAAGTCATGGAAGCCCTTATTAGCAGCCTGTCTGATATTGAGATCATTGATGTACAAGATAAGGACAATCCTAAGTGTGTATGGGACACTCTGGAAACCATTTATGGTGGTGATGAACATGTCAAGCAAGCTAAGGAAGAGAGCCTTAAAGGAAAATTTTAAGACATGAGGATGGTTGAAGGAGAGACCATTCAACAATATGGCATAAGGATCAAGACTGTGGTTGGAGATATCAAGAGCACAAGTGAAACAATTGATGATGCGACTATTGTCAGTAAAGTTTTGAGATCATTGTTACCGGTCTATGCAATCAAAATTGCTTCTATTCAGGAGCTAAGGTGTATCGACAAAACCAAGGTGTATCAACAAAACCAAGGTATTCTTAGACTCTATCATTGCAAAGTTGACTACATATGAGTTGAATAGCTATGATGGAAGTGTTCAGAAGACTGGGTGAACCTTTAGAGCATCTGCTGCACCAACCAGAAAAGGAAAAGAAGTAAGTACCAGTTATGAATCCATCCAATGCATAGATATGGATGATGAAGAGATTCTGATGGAGTTTGAATCTCTTCTTGCCAAGAGACTTCCAAAAGGCACCAAAAAATACAGAGGTAAGCTTCCTTTAAAAAAAAATTCCTGCAATAAGATAGGACATATAGTTGCTAACTATCCTAAAAAAGACAATAAGGATAAACCAAAGAGGTTTAGAAAGTATAAAGGAGGAGGTAGGAGAAATTGTCTTGTTGTAGTGGATGAAGGTTTTACTGATGAAGAATCTAAGAATGAAGAGAATGAGGACATAGTGTTTGTAGCTGTAAAGGAAGAAATGTTTGACAATAAAGCCCTTGTCTCTTGCATTGACAACTCTAATGAGTGGATTATTGATAGTGGGTGTTCTCACCACATGAACAGTGACTGGAGAAATTTTCCATCTCTAGAAGAATATGATGGAGGTGTTGTTTGGTTTGGCAACGATGCACCATGCTTGGTGAAAGATAAAGGATCCATCTCACTGAATGGAAAGAGCAATGCGGATGATGTCTAGTGGGTAGAAGGTCTTCAGCATAACCTTTTGAGTGTTCCTCAGCTAAATGACAAAGGACTCATTCTTGAGTTCAAAGGTGGAGTCTGTAGTATAATTGGAAAGAGTGGTGATCTTATTGCCACCGGTAAGCAGACCAAAGGTAACTTGTTTGAGTTGAATGTCAGGATTAGTCAGTGTCTGATGGCAAAGTTTGATGACAGTTGGATATGGCATAAGAGACTTTGGCATATAAACTTTGAGAATATTTTAAAAGCTAGTAAGATCAAGACAGTAAGAAGATTGCCTTTGCTGAACAAACGAGAGAATTATTTGTGCAGAGAATGCCAACTTGGGAAGATGTCTTCCTCAACTTTCAGAGGTAATTCTTTTTTAGTAGAGAAATTACTTGATCTTGTGCACACTGATCTATGTGATCCAATGAAAATTATAAGTATTTAAGGAAATAGGTATTTCATGATTCTTACTGATGATTACTCAAGAATGATGTGGGTCACATTCTTTAAAGGCAAGTCTAAGCCATTTGGAAAGTTCAAAGTCTTTGGAGCATTGGTAGAGAAGGAAAGTGGTCAAAGGATAAAATGCCTAAGAACTAATCAAGGAGGTGAATTAGGGGTTCTGCCCCTTTATGAAGTAAATTAAAAATGTGTGCTTCGCATCAGTCAGGTACTACAATGTCAAATCTTTCAGGATTGATGTGTTGAAGGATGCTACTGCATGGGGGGAGCAACATAGTGGAGAATGGAAGCTTGTGCCTCCACTTTGGCATTGCTATCAAAGGGAGAGAAGATATCTGAAGTGATGAAGATATATGATATGGGAGAAGATATATGTTATATTTGCACTGGTCTATGTTGTTTATAGTTGCAAGGCTACACTGAGTATTGCCATCAATGCGAAAGGAGGAGACTGTTGGCATATGATGAACCGATATGATGATAATATATGTTGTCATTGATGTCAATAAGTGCAGGTGAACCAGTATGAAGATTGGAAGACGTTGTTATTGATATTCAAGTAGGAGAACTAGTATGAAGGGATGAAGTGGACTGGTGTCAGGGTTTCACTAAGTGTGACTACCGGTTGGAAGTCTCAGCTCTAGGGTTTTTGGTTTGGCAATCTAGCTTGTGCGATGCAATTGGTGGCATTCTGTGATGAGTTAACTAAGAGATAAGGATGATATTGATATGCCAACGTAGTTTTGTGCATGTGAAGGATTTCGTTAAGGATCTTGTATGTGAAGATCGATTGCGTTAAATGTCTACTTCAGGAATGAATGTTCCTTTTAGCGATATGTGAAGAGAGTGTGATGGGTTACTGATTTCCATATGCGGTAAAGAATGGACGATGCAGAATGACTTGTGATTTGTTTGAGATTATTTTATTCTATACAAAGTGTTTGAATGGTCAAGATTGGACCGCTTGTATTTATAAACCTAAAATGTTTAATGTTTAGGGTTTATGCTACTGACCTAATTTTTGTCTATAAGGTTGATGATGTTTGTTATTGTTTGTGTTGGCAAATGTTGTGCTTGTGTCTGAGTGATGAGATACTTGCCAAACCAGTGAGTGGAAAACTACAGAGTAGAGGAACTGAAAATGTCCTGCCTTAGCATGTAGTGTTGTTATCATATCAGAGCTTTACCTGTTGTCTTCTAACCATTTCAACAGTAGGAAAATCCCTTTACTGGGTAGCATTAATAGGCTTTTTGCAAATCCTCTAACTAGGTGACTCAAGATCATTGAGTTCTTCAAATCCTCTAGCGAGGTAACCTTTAATAGGGTATATAGCCATCCCTTGACCAGGTGATCTTTAACAGGATCGGTTCCTAACAGAACCTTATTGTAAAGTCTTTAACCATAATAGGCTCCTAACAGAGCGAGCTTCAAAAGAGTTAAAAAATAAGCTTGTCGGTATTCATCCCCATCATGGTTTTTCCCATTTGGGTTTCCATGTGAAAAATATGTGTGTCATGAGTTGTGCATTTTCATGTGATGATTGAGCAGTCTTTGTTTAGGTGAATATGCATGCAATGATAATGGTTATGGTATTACTGATACAACACATGCAGGGGTATATTGGTGAAGTAGTTATCAAGTGTTGAATGTTATTTGAAGTATTCAATTTTACTGGTTTAGTTGTCTGAAGTCTTACTATGTTTAACCGGTATTGCCATGGTTAATTTCAGTGATGAAGACAACCAATTAGCATTGTTTTAACTTGATAAGTTGTTGAGAAGTATTTTCATATACTGATTCACCCACCTCTCTCAGTACCAATTAGGGTATTTGTCGTTCATCATTATTCATCAATCTCTCCTTTAGGATTGAAGTTGGATCTTGTTTATTATTCTCCTCCTAATGAATAGCAGGAATACATATTAAATAATTTTAGAGTTTACATTTCTAAGCCAAGAATCCTATTCCAATATTATTTCAAAAAATGATTGCTCATTTGTTTGAAGAATAACCCAATATATAATATTTTGTTTCGTTACCTTCTCACTCGTAGGAATTCAATTGAGAATTGGAGTTCATAAATCTAATTTTCAAGACCAATTAAAGACCATGGAATCTAGTAAATCATAAATCTACATCTTGCATGAAGGTCATTAATATTTGAAATTCTCCAAACACTTTCATATAGTTAACTAGACCTCTTTATCATAAATCATTGAAATTGCATGTAGATCTATGCCCTTAGGATGAACAATGGTTATTAGGTGGGAGAGTACTATTTTGGTAGTTTTTAGAGTCAAACATACTAATTAATAGGGTTTTAGGAAGATTTGGTGAGTGATAAAGGAAACCTATGAAAATGTGAAACTTAAATGTAGAATAGATGAAAGAAAGTGCAAATGTTGTATTTCATTATGGGACTAAAAGTGACAACGAGACATGCAAATTAAAATATAAGATCCAATCAAAAATTAATATAAGAATTTAGAAATGGAAGTGATTTGAAAGAAATGTAAGACATTTTTGTAGAATTGGAAGCTAGGACATGACATTAGAATGGAATCCTAGAAGTCCGCTAAAAGTCTATAAAAAAAAGGATTGAAGGGAATGATAGATAATATTAAAGAATTCAATTTATGGGGTTTTAATATGGAACTAGAGGTGAGAACAAGAAATGGGAATGGAAGTCTAAGATTCCATCAAAACTCCACACACAGATGAAAATCAATTATTTGAATTGCACATGAAAAGTGGAAAGAAGTAGAAAATCCATTGAATAATTCTATAGGAATTTATTATAAAACTAGTTATTGAGAAAATTGGTAAAACTAGAGGAAGTCTAGATGTTTCATAGTGTGACATGATTTCAAAATATATGAAAAACATAATGGATATAAAAAATTATAAAGGAGTCAAAGTTTGTACATCCAAAAGTTTATGGGAAATAAAATAAATTTATTATAAACTTGCAATTTTATAAAATAGAGGGAACTTTGAAGATTATCAAGGGTTGTGAAGAAGATGGGAATTTGGAATATCTGGAGATGAAAATAGATAAAGGAATATGTTCATTAGAACTTTGCAAGTCTATAAATTCTAAAATATATTTTTCCAACATTTCAATGTCTCATGGTAGGACAAAACATATAGATGTCCATCACCATTACATTAAGCATCTATCTAGCAAGAGGTGATTTGTCCTTGAAATATTATAGAACAAAGGACTAGATGATTATTTTTTTGCCAAGACTTTATGTGAGACTAAGTATGTATATCTTATAAGTCTTTTAGGATAATGAGAAGTAAAATGAATATTTGATGGTTGTCTTTTAGTGGGGATTTTTCTAAACATCAACCATTGTATTAGTGAATAAGTGATTATAAATAGGTTATTTACATCTAATAATATGGCTTTCTTGATTCACTCTATTGCATCACCTAAGGCTCATATTGTGTTTACACAAGATGAGCTGCCTTCTAGTGAAATTTAACAATAGTACGATCCCTTGATGATTGTGGTTATCATAAATGATAGTACGATAAGGTGAAAATTAGTGGATAATGGTTCTGGCCTTAATGTTTCTACCTGTTGCATAAGATCAAAGTTGATACATCTCTTATCAAGCCAAATTCTCTCACTATTTGTGGCTTTGATAATGTTGCTAAATATTCACTAGGTATCATCACCTTGCCTGTTAAGGTAGGTCTTGTTACTTTACCTACTCCCATTCATGTTATGTATCGAGAGTTGACACACAACTTGTTGCTAGGAAGACCTTCGATTCATAGTATGCAAGTTGTTCCCTCTACATTGCATAGGCAAATCAAATTCATTTATAATAATACAACATATACCTTGTTAGGAGATACGAGATTTCAAGTTTATTTACAAATATAAATTTCTAAATCCTCTTCAATCAATTCTTCCCCAACTATCTTAGACCATTCCTCTAAATCTTCTGCTCCGCTTAGTGTGAATAGCTCATCAAATCCGTCTCCTATATCTTGATCGATCCCTTATACTTCCTCAGGTGGACCTAATGTTCTTGAGGAAGAATCTTCTCAGCCTGACTCTACAATTGAGAATAATTTCTCTCCTGAACAAATTCTTGCAGAAGATGATTGGGGATCCCTTAATTTCAATCCTACTTTCGTATGGGAATACATAATTTCCCCTAGAGAACCTAAGGTCGAAAAGAAGAAAGAAGAAGAAGAACCTAAAAAGCAATCTACTTTGTTTGGGCCATTGAGTAATAACTTTGTGATGGCTTCTAAGATTTCATCTCCCTTAGTTTCTGGTCTAGAGGATTTTGATCCTTCACTTTTTGAAAATCCTCTTTCCTCTTTAGAAATGACTAACCTTTATGGTCCAAGTTTTCATATTCTAGTTAAGAGTGGATATAATGGAAATAGATGTGGTGCTCAATAACAAGGGATTAAGGTTCCCTTGGAAAAAAAATTCATGATATGACATTTGGGCTTGGTTATGATCCTTTCAAGCATACTAAAGCCTCTAAGAGACCATCTATTAGTGTTAATGCTATTTCTACTTTTCTCTCACTAAAATATCCAGAATATATTGACTTTGACCCTTCTTGTGTCTTTTCTTTGGATATTTTTTCTACTGATGATTCTTTAGCTGAATTCTTTGGAGCTTATGACAACCTTCCTCTTTATCACCACAATTGTAGTTTTCCCTATTGTTTAAATGTGGGAGCTTTCTTTGGGAGGGAAAGAAATAATGATGAGATAGTTAAAGAATTTCCTCAATTGAGAGATGCTCCTCAACAAATCAATCTCCTAATAAATGACACCATTGATATCATGATGGATCCTTGTGTTGAAGATAAGATCATCAAGATAGGGAAATATCTTGATGAAGAAGAGAAAAAGCAATATGCTGAGTTGTTATATGAATTTCCTGATATCTTTTCTTGGATATATTCTGACATGCCTCATGTAGATCCTAAGATTGTTACTAATAACATTGTCCTAATTCCTGATGCTAAACCTGTGAAGAAAAAGATTCAAAAGAGTCACCCTAAAGTGGCATTACTTGTTAAATATGAGATTGAAAAATTGTTGGATGTTGGATTCATTCATCCTATCGATTATTCCCCATGGATTATTCATACAAGATTAGGATGTGTACTGATTTTTTTAATTTGGACAAGGTTTCTTTAAAAGATGATTTTCCCCTGCCGAATATTGATATGATAGTCGACTCGGTAGAAGGGCATGCTTTACTATATTTTATGGATGGTGTCTCTGGATATAATCAAATATTCATCAATCCACAAGATCAATATAAAACTGCTTTCACAACTCCTTGGGGTATGTTTTGTTGGATTGTGATGCCTTTTGGATTGAAAAACGCAAGCACAAGCTATCAACATGCTATGACTCTCATTTTCCATGATTATATGCATAAGACCTTAGAAGATAACGTTGATGACATCTTAGCCAAAAATGTCCTTCATATAGATCATGTTAAGATCCTTCGCCAAATATTGAATCCCAAAAAATGTGTTTTTCGTGTGGATAGTGGAAAACTATTAGGATTCATAGTTTCATATAGATGTTATTGTTAACATGCCACCTCCTAAGAATGTTTCTCAACTAAAACTTTTGCAAGGAAAGATCCAAGCTAATCGTAGGTTAGTCTCTCAACTTGTGGATCATACCTTTTCTTTCCAAAAATGGCTTAAAAAGAATATCACTTTCCAATGGAATGCAGATTGTCGTCAAGCATTTGAAGACCTAAAAACTTATTTGGCCAATCCTATCATTCTTCAACCTACGGATCCTACTAAGCCTTTTTCTTTTATACATTGTTTCTTCCCCTCAAGCTCTTGCATCATTATTGGGACAATGTGATAAGGATGGTAGATAATATCCAGTTTATTACATAAGCCACACTCTACTTGATTAGGAAGTCCAATATTATATGATAGAAAGATAGTTCCTTGCTTTAGTCTTTGCAACTCAAAAGTTGAGACATTTTCTCTTGAATGCTGAGATTCATGTTATCGTTAAATTTGATCCTCTTAAACATATTTTCTCCTTAACCGATCTTTCTGGACACTTAGCTAAGTGGGTTATGATGTTAACTGAGTTTTACCTTAAGTTTGTCTCACAAAAGGCAATAAAGGGTCAATCATTGAATGATCATTTAGTTGATTCTCCTTCACCCTTCTCCCAACCTAATCAAGAGTCTTTTCCCAATCAATACATTCTTTCCATTGAGATTGATGAGACTTGGGAACTGTACTTCAACAGTACTAAGTGTCATACAGGATTGAGGGCAGGAGTGGTCTTAATCTCTCCTAAAAAGAAGCCTATTCCTTTATCATATCGTCTCAATTTCCTATGTACCAATAACATTGCTGAATATGAAGCTCTTATAGCTCATATTAAAGCAGCCTTAAAATGGAGTGTGAAAATAATTGATATTTATAGAGATTCTCAACTAATCATAAGACAAGTGACAAGAGTTTATCAAACTAAGAAAGACAAACAATCACAATATAAAGATCTAGCTTTATCCTTGTTACAAAAATTTGATTCTTATACCATGGAGCCCGTTCTTCAAAAAGATAATCGACATGCTGATGCAATGGCATGTGTTGCCTCTCTCGTGTCTATAGAGGACCCCTTGGTAGATATTCAATTCACTGTTCACAACCTTACTTCCTTGGCTATTGTTGATAACCCCGGTGATGTGTCATATTGTTGCATTATAGATTCCTATGAATGGTACTCACATGTCGTGCGATATTTGAGTGATGGTACCTTCCTTGACTTTGCAAATAAGAATACTAGGGCTAGGGTTCACAAACTGGCTGCTAAATACATTATCCTTTCTAATGTTCTCTATAGGAGGGGTATTAATGGTATTCTTCTTTGGTACTTAAACAAGGCTGAGGTCCCTATCGCTCTCAAAGAAGTGCGTTCAGGTGCTTGTGGGGGGCATTTTGGGGGTAGGTCTTTGGTTCATAGATTGCTTTGAATGGGATATTATTGGCCAGGCATGGAAAAAGATTCTTTTGTGTTTGTTAAATGATGTCATCAATGTCAGCAACATAGCAATTTGATTCATGCCCCTACCCAAGAGCTTCGATCATAGGTAGCATCTTGGCCCTTTTATACATGGGGTTTGCATCTCATTGGTAAAATATCTCCTCCTTACTCTCAAGGACATACTTTCATCATAACTGCCAGTGATTACTTTATCAAGTGGGTGGAATTCGTTCCTCTTAGATCCACTGCTGCTGAAGTAATTTGTCAATTCATTTTGGAAAACATCATTTCTCAATTTGCGATACCTTCCACCTTAGTTTCAGATAATGGAGCGTCATTCAAAAATAAGGATGTGAAGAAGTTTCTCGAGAAATATCATATTCAACATAAATTTTCTACACCTTATTATCCTCAATCAAATGGTCAAGCTAAATCTTCTAATAGGATAATTGAACAAATTCTTTGAAAGACTGTAAACAAGCATGGTAAGGATTGGTACACTTAATTAACCTATTATTTGTGGGCTTATCATATGCGTGTATGTGTTGCTATGGTTTGTACCCCTTATAATCTTGTTTATGGTGATGATGTCATCATGCCTTTGGAATTAGAGATTCCTTCTTTGAGAGTTTCTCTTAGGGGTATAGTGGATGATGAATCCTATAGAGAGAAAATACTTCAACAACATGAGATGCTCAGTGAACAACATATCAATGCCCTTGAACATATTCAATCATATCATAAAAATTTGCAAGAAAGCTACAATGATAAGGTCATTCAACGTTCCTTCTAGGTAGGGGACTTAGTCCTATATGAGATTCAATGCAATGTGAATACCTTACCTGAGGAGAAAGGAAAATTCAGTCCTTATTGGCTTGGACCATACATTGTTGTGGAGGTCTATTTATTGGGTGCTTACAGGATAATAGATGTGGAAGGTATGCCTCTCAAGGGACCCATAAATTCTATGCACCTTCATAGATACTATGCCTAGTTATATTTCTCTCTCTCTCTCTCTCTCTCTCTCTCTCTCTCTCTCTTTCTTTCTAGTCTTCTTTCTATTCTCTCTTTATGTATTTTTCTTCAAAATTGAGTAATATGTTAGCATATATGCATTAAAGTATGCAAGATTAGATGATGCTATATTGTTTGGTCTACATTACTTCATTCTTGACAATCATTTTTCATTACTATATTGTTTGTCTTGGATTCTTTTTATGTAAATTGTAATGGATTTACATTTCATATGTGCTAGCATGTTATACAATTTCTTATGTTTTAAGTATAATTATATCATGTTATGTTTAATTAGAGTTAATTAAATCACGTTAGTCATATAGTTCTCATGCTTAATACATTCTTCTTTTACATCATCAAAGTATCATTTAATTAAATACTTAGTTATTTAATTAAATTACACATGTATCAATTTAATCATGAAGCATTGATAAATCAATCACATGGAGATTAAATCAGATATACATGCTCATTACTCAATGTGTTACTTCTAATCTAACTAATGTGTACATTGGTTAATAATTACAAATAAAATAATCATGAGTGTCATCATATATACATCAATACATCAAAATCATCTCCTATCCCTAGGACTAGTGGCAAGAGGATGGTGACTAGATGTCCAATCCTAATTTGGCCATGGGGGTGGCCCCATGGGAGTGTACCAAGATAAGGACCACAAGTGACTCCACGAGGAGCTCCTACGATCTCTCTCCATCATGATCCTTTGGTATGTGGCTTCCTCTATCTGTGCTGCCATGAGGTCATGCTTTGTCTGTCACAATCTGTCTCGCATGACCTCCACCTTCGTCCAAATAGGGGAGAAAAGGTCCTCGTGTTGTACTACATCCTTTGGGATCTATGTCGTATCTGTGTGGAAATCAGAATGTGTGCAGCCATAATAAGGTTTGTCACTATATTCTACATCAGAGAATGCCACTCTTGGACGCTACCTACAAGATAGAGAAATTTTTCATCAATAACATTCTATATCATCAAATTTAAAGCTGGCGGGATGCATATGTTAATCAATAACATGTAACATTACCTGGATCTCCCTCTCACCAGTGAGGATTGTGGATAGTGACTACTTTAGACTGAGACCCACTAGGCTCTCCTCACTCGTACTATCTCTGTATAGTCAAAATGGGTTGATGGGGATTAAGATCGGGACACCTTATGGGATCCCTCTCTTCCTATCATCGGAGACTCGATGGGTCCAGGGCTCTGGTATCCTCTCTGAAGTGATGAACTATACCTAACTCATCCTAATCCTCCTCATCCTCCTCATCCTACTCATCCTCCTCTTCCTTGTCCTCATCCTCCTTGTCCTCCTCATCTCCTTCCCGATCTCCCTCTCCAGTATTGAGAGAATCTCTACCTCCCTCCTACTCCTTTGTGTTGTCACCCTGATTATCTGAACCCTCGTTGGATACATCGGAGTCCTATTTGTCACTTGACTGTCTCCATGGTCCAAGGTTCCCTCCAGGGAAGTCTACTGGGAAAATTCCTCTAGGGTATGTTCTCCTCCACCATTTGACCTATCATCAGTGTGTGCCAGAATCATCTCTATAATTTGTCTCTATGTCTTGATCTGACCCATCTAAGTCTGTGATGTTGATCTCATCACTCATAAGCCTAGGAATGACTCCTAGCCTCTGCATCACTCGTGAGTGTCAGATTATATAGGAACGTCAGTAGGAATGCCCTCCTTGAACCCAAACTACCGTTGAACTTGGTCGTAGTATAAGGAGCTACTAATGTGGCTATATCGTCCCTCTAATAGATGGCTCCTCTGCATGCTAAACATCTGTCGATGTAGCCCTACCCACATGGACATCCTAAGGTAGGGTCTCCATATGATCTCGCTTGTTGTCAATCTATCCATGATCAACCTCCAATATAGGAGATCATCGAATCGCCACTCACGGGTAAGAGGATAAGCATATACCCTAGGTTGCTCTAGGACTATCTCTATGGCGGCTCTACCAAGTCTAGTGCATGTGATATGCTCAAACATCCACACCTATAGTAGTGTACATATCATAAGGCTACATCCCTGTCTGAACATCTATACTCTCCAAGGTCATGATAGAGATGTGAAAGCATTCTCTAACCCTAAGAGTATACTCTCTTGCATCTCTCCATGGCTCATATAGCATAGATGATCCCTCTGTACATATGTGTGTCACACCCATTGGGGAACACAGGTAATGTAAGGGTCACAATCATGAGCCATCTCACCAATGGAGCCTCTCCTCTAGGGTGTAGGAGCCAGTTGACCATAATATAACCCCTTGTCTCGCTGCATATCACTCTCCCAACAACATATACCTGCTCTCTCCTGTAATGCTCCTCTATGTGGCCAGATCGATATCTAATATTCTCTCCTCTAATGGGTAGGCACAAAATACGGTATACATCCTCTAGGTGACTGTCATCTCCCTCATAGGTAGTAAGAATGTTGAGGTATCTACATCCCACCTCTTTATCAATGTCATCAACATAGAAAAATGGAATCGGATGGCTGACACAGTCATCACATCCCACAAACCCATCGCATGTAGAAAATCCTTCTCTCCTGCTATCAATCTTAGCATTTGCTCCTAAAGGCTCTGAAAGGTGAGACCGATGGTATGCTCATAGATGTACGACAGTGTGTGCAAAATGCAAAGAAATATATCATGATTAATCAATCAATCATCTATCATCATCTAATCAATGCAATCATTCTAGCATTTCTAGCATTCATCGCTTGATCTAGTGTTATCATTGGTCACCCCGAATAGGGACCAAGGCATCCTATATGGACAACTATGCCCTACTCGGACCATGGTGCCCTACTAGGACCATGGCGCCCTACTAGGACCATGGCACCCTACTGGGACCATGGCGCCCTACTAGGACCATGGTGCCCTACTCGGACCATGGCGCCCTATTATGACCATGGCACCCAAAGGGGACCATGGCACCCCCTTGGGACCCTGGCACCCTAGGAGGACCAAGGCACCCTAGGACCCCTAGGTGTCCAAAGGGTGGGCCCCGACCCAGACTAGGCTGTGACATCATCACTTCTGAAAACTATGAAAACATGGAAAAGTCAAATGCAGTCAACTCACCTCGTCGAGCAGTCGACCAACAAGTACGAACTGGTACAAGATCTCCATCTGCTTAGGTCGCTCAAGTCAGTATCGAGGCATGATGGCTCCTCTGCAATGAATAGTAAAAAAAGTTAGAAAGTGACAAATGAAGCTGTCACTTTCTTATTTATGTATTTATGCACTTTTTGACTTTATGTTTTTAAGTTAAGGGTGAATTCACAAAGCTGGTTCCCACTTTTGCCAACGAAGGAATTTGGCGAAAGTGGGAATTTTGGATTTGCCCGTGTTCGAGCGAAATGGGAATGTTCGCTCGGACTACCCCTGGCAGTCCGAGCGAACCAACCTTCTGACTTGGGTTCGCTCGAACATTGCGTAACTTTTGGGTTCGAGCGAACCCACTTTAATATTAATATTTTAATTGGTTCGCTCGAAACCCCCATTCGCTCGAACCCGTTGCGGTTAGGGTTTTTAAAAAAAATTTATAAATATCGAAAATGACAGTTAAAAGGTCATTATCAAATTTGACTTTTTCTATCTGGTGGGGGTTGGATCGAACCAGTCGTCAGCATCACATCACCAAACTTTGTCTACAGCAGTTCGCATCTTTCCTATTTCAGTTTTCGACCTTTGTTATATCAGGTGCACAAAATAAGCCTTTGTTTGGTTTAATAATGTTTTTTTTTATTAAATTTGTAAATAATTTGTTTGTTAATTTATTTTTTTAATTAAATAATTGTATATAGTTATTGTTTTTCAACATTTTAGAAAAATGTTTGATAATTTATTGTTTTTCATTATTTTAGAAAAATGTTTGATAATTTAATGTTTTGATTGAAATGTGTCAATTTGTTTTTAAAATTACATAATTGTATAGATGTATATTTTTTTCGACATTTTAAAAAATTGTTATGAGAAACATAGAAAACTAACCTGTAGTAAATCAGAACTTAGAAAAACATTAGCAAAAAAAGAAAAACGTTAGAAAAATTAATTTAAATAAACATTAGAAAATTTAGATAACAAATTTAAACAAATTAAATTTCCTCTACAATGTGACCCATTTTCACATCCTATTACACGCACAACATGACCCCTTAAGACCACATATGACACTATACGTTCCCTTAGGAGGTCATAGCGGATCACATATAACATAGTAGTGTACATGTATGACACTCCCTTTAGGATCACATCTAGTGTCCTAAGGGGTCATACATGGTTCTAAGGGGTCACACATGTGTTATAACACATGTGTGACCCCTTAGAACCGCATATGACCCCTTATAAAATTGTAGTGTGAACGACATACCCCTTAGTCCATCAAATAGTGTCTTAACACATGCGTGAACCATTACAACCGCATATGACCCTTTATTAAATCCTAGTGTGAACGACATACCCCTTAGTCCATCACATAGCGTCTTAAGGGGTCGTATGTGGTCCTAAGGGGTCACACATGCATTAACACATGTGTGACCCCTTAGCAGGTCACATAGGACCCCTTATAACATCCTACTATACATATGACATTCCCCTTAGGATCACATAGTGTCATAAGGGGTCATATGTGGTCCTGAGGGGTCATGCATGTGTTATAACATATGCATGACCCCTTAGAACCGCATATGACACCTTATAAAATCCTAGTGTGAACGACATACCCCTTAGTTCATCACATAGTGTCTTAAGGGGTCGTATGTTGTCCTAAGGGGTCACACATGCATTAACACATGCGTGACCCCTTAGTAGGTCACATATGACCCCTTATAACATCCTACTGTACATATGACATTCCCCTTAGGATCATATAGTGTCCTAAGGGGTCATATGTGGTTAGAACCACATATGACCCCTTATAAAATCCTAGTGTGAATGACATACCCCTTAGTTCATCACATAGTGTCTTAAGGGGTCGTATGTGGTCCTAAGGGGTCACACATGCATTGACACATGTGTGACCCCTTAGTAGGTCACATATGACCCCTTATAATATCCTACTG
This sequence comes from Cryptomeria japonica, assembly GCF_030272615.1. NCBI lineage: Eukaryota > Viridiplantae > Streptophyta > Pinopsida > Cupressales > Cupressaceae > Cryptomeria > Cryptomeria japonica. The sequence goes on along the minus strand of NC_081407.1, from coordinate 236,871,842 downwards.
TACATATGACATTTCCTATGTGTCCTAAGGGGTTGAATATGTGGTCCTAAGGGCTCACGCATGCATTAACACATACATGACCCCTTAGTAGGTCACATATGACCCCTTATAACATCCTACTATACATATGACATTCCCCTTAGGATCACATAGTGTCATAAGGGGTCATATATGGTCCTAAGGGGTCATGCATGTGTTATAACATATGCATGACCCCTTAGAACCGCATATGACCCCTTATAGAATCCTACTGTGAATGACATACCCCTTAGTCCATCACATAGTGTCTTAAGGGGTCGTATGTGGTCCTAAGGGGTCACGCATGCATTAACACATGCGTGACCCCTGAGTAGGTCACATATGACCCCTTATAACATCCTACTATACATATGACATTCCCCTTAGGATCACATAGTGTATAAGGGGTCATATAAGGTCCTGAGGGGTCATGCATGTGTTATAACATATGCATGACCCCTTACAACCACATATGACACCTTATAAAATCCTAGTGTGAATGACATACCCCTTAGTCCATCACATAGTGTCTTAAGGGGTCGTATGTTGTCCTAAGGGGTCACGCATGCATTAACACATGCGTGACCCCTTAGTAGGTCACATATGACCCCTTATAACATCCTGCTGTACATATGACATTCCCCTTAGGATCATATAGTGTCCTAAGGGTCATATGTGGTTAGAACCACATATGACCCCTTATAAAATCCTAGTGTGAATGACATACCCCTTAGTTCATCACATAGTGTCTTAAGGGGTCGTATGTGGTCCTAAGGGGTCACGCATGCATTGACACATGTGTGACCCCTTAGTAGGTCACATATGACCCCTTATAACATCCTATTGTACATATGACATTTCCTATGTGTCCTAAGGGGTTGAATATGTGGTCCTAAGGGCTCACGCATGCATTAACACATGCAAGACCCCTTAGTAGGTCACATATGACCCCTTATAACATCCTACTATACATATGACATTCCCCTTAGGATCACATAGTGTCATAAGGGGTCATATGTGGTCCTGAGGGGTCATGCATGTGTTATAACATATGCATGACCCCTTAGAACCGCATATGACCCCTTATAGAATCCTAGTGTGAACGACATACCCCTTAGTCCATCACATAGTGTCTTAAGGGGTTGAATATGTGGTCCTAAGGGCTCACGCATGCATTAACACATGCATGACCCCTTAGTAGGTCACATATGACCCCTTATAACATCCTACTATACATATGACATTCCCCTTAGGATCATATAGTGTCCTAAGGGGTCATATGTGGTTAGAACCACATATGACCCCTTATAGATTCCTAGTGTGAATGACATACCCCTTAGTCCATCACATAGTGTCTTAAGGGGTCGTATGTTGGCCTAAGGGGTCACGCATGCATTAACACATGTGTGACCCCTTAGTAGGTCATATATGCCCCCTTATAACATCCTACTATACATATGACATTCCCCTTAGGATCATATAGTGTCCTAAGGGGTCATATGTGGTTAGAACCACATATGACCCCTTATAGATTCCTAGTGTGAATGACATACCCCTTAGTCCATCACATAGTGTCTTAAGGGGTCGTATGTTGTCCTAAGGGGTCACGCATGCATTAACGCATGTTTGACCCCTTAGTAGGTCACATATGACCCCTTCTAACATCCTACTATACATATTACATTCCCCTTAGGATCATATAGTGTCCTAAGGGGTCATATGTGGTTAGAACCACATATGACCCCTTATAAAATCCTAGTGTGAATGACATACCCCTTAGCTCATCACATAGTGTCTTAAGGGGTCGTATGTGGTCCTAAGGGGTCACGCATGCATTGACACATACGTGACCCCTTAGTAGGTCACATATGACCCCTTATAACATCCTACTGCACATATGACATTCCCCTTAGGATCATATAGTGTCCTAAGGGGTCACACATGCATTAACACATGTGTGACCCCTTAGTAGGTCACATATGACCCCTTATAACATCCTACTATACATATGACATTCCCCTTAGGATCATATAGTGTCCTAAGGGGTCATATGTGGTTAGAACCACATATGACCCCTTATAAAATCCTAGTGTGAATGACATACCCCTTAGTCCATCACATAGTGTCTTAAGGGGTCGTATGTTGTCCTTAGGATCATATAGTGTCCTAACATATGACGTGTTAGATCTCTCTATTCTTGATTTTTTTATGTATGTCAAAGATTTAAATATGTACACATGTTAGATCTCTCTATCTCTCTAAAATATATGTTATCTCTAGATCTAAAATATATGTTCTCTCTCTCTCTCACTGAAATATTTGAAATTTTTACATGTATTTTTTGAAAATGAAAATGATCTCTCTCTCTCTCTTTGCTTACGTATTTATTTTAACTTTATGACATGTACCTAGATAGATGGCATCCCAGGATATACCTTCACAGGCTCCTGATCAGGATCCACCTTCGCAGGCTCCTGATCAGGATCCACCTGCGCAGGCTCCACATCAGGATCCACCTGTGCAGGCTCCACATCAGGAGCCACCACAGTAGGATCCTCCAGAGCAGGATCCCCCCTTGCTCAACATTGCTACTATTTTTCATTACAGTGATCGGGAGTTGCATAGGTTGAGGGCCATACTAGATGACCCTCGTACTAATGGCGTGTACAAGAGTACGTGCACGTCCATTTTTGATAGTTTGCAGACATTGAGGGACCACTTAGCATCTCATACCTCATTCTCACCTGAGGTTATAGAGGATATATATAGACAATTGAGGAGTGAGGTGAGGGGTCCTCATTCTTTTGCTGATGTGGTGGGGGTGGTCTCGAAGGAGACCATCAAGGAGAGATGCTTCCGACAATATCAGGAGAAGAGTAAGGTGAGGGGATATCAGGTTACCAGATGTATCGACCCATAGGTTGCATCACTGATTTACCCACGATTCTTAGCAGCCCATGGTCGTTATCCTAATAACGACCAGATTCCATTATACTTTGCACAACAGGTATTTGCTGAGGTTCATTGTCAGATGAAACCAAACTACCTTGATATTCCGGGATATTATGGACAGGGGAGGGGTAGGATTGCTGATAGAGATGTATATCGTAGGCGTGATAGAGCTCTGCCTAGACACAGGGACCTTGTTGGCCAGAGATTTCTTGTAGTAGTCCCAACCATGGCACCCATAGCGGATCACGTTGTGATTGCTTCTCAGAGAGAAGCAATTGATAGGATTGGACAGATTGCATCAGCAGTAGCCACCATATCTTCTGACAGGGTGGGCAGATATATGATGAGTCGACCACGTTCGTGATCATCCATAGATCATGCATCTTATAGTCATGGGGGGGCTTCAGATTCAGATGATTGGTATATTTCTGCTGGCATCCCCTCCCCAAATGAGGTAGGAGCTATAGTCAGAGGTAGTAGACATGTACAGATGTCGCAGTATTTAGCCGAGGACCTACTACATGCTTATAGTTTTATTTCATCTCGACTTGGGATACCATTGGGTGATGTTAGAGAGGAGATTCTCAGAGATGGTCAGGCTATAGTGGCATCGACGCATACCCCGAGGTAGTCATAGTATTCTCATCACTCTACACATGCTCCAGGCACTAACCCACCTACAGATCACTCTGTTGCTACAGAGGAGGAGCTACGAGCTGATCAGCTCCATATCACAGATGAGGGCCGGTTGGATTTATTTGAGGAGGAGATACGAGCTGATCAGGTACATATCATAGATGAGGGTTTGGACTCATTTGAGGATCAGCTGAGAGATTTTATGACTTAATAGGTCTTATCTATTATAAATGAACTTAATTATATAGGAGAAAAATACAATTACACAACAAGCAAGTTGATGGAATTTGAAATTTGCAAATACACATGTATTATCTCAAATTAATTATGCTTTCCAATTAAAACAAAATTATTTTTAATCCTATTAAAAATATTAGATAAAAAATATTGAATTCTAATTAATTGATACGTAATACATATTAAATTAAAAATACATACTTGCATCATGATATCTTTGTCTTCTTTGTTCTCGATATCTTTCTTCCGTTTCAGGAGAATAATTCCTTGAAGTCTTATTTTGCCTTCTCTTCTTGTTTCCCATGCTTTTACAAAAAACCTTCAAATTATTGCCTTCAAAATAATTTTCAAATGTCTTCTTTCATCCAAAAATGCGAATTATTTTAATCATTTGGGTGATAAAAAAGGAAAAAAAATTATGGATATTTATACGATTCCACAAATGAAAAAAAAAAAAAAAAATGGGTCGGCCAGAGTTCGAACGAAAGCCGACAGTTAAAAATTGTTGGGTTCGCTCGAACATGACAGTTACAAAAATGTGCGTGCCAAAATCGAGCTCATTGGTTCGAGCGAACCCAATTTGCTCGAACTCGTGTTCGTTCGAAACCGCAAACTAGGGGTTTCTCCCAAAAAATTTCAGAGTTCTGAAGAATTAATGACTTCGGAGCTCTGGATCAATACACGAATGAAATAATCTTGATAACCCAAAAATATTAGATAGTAGTACTCGAAGCAAGCTTTCTAACGAGTATAATTTTGTTATATTTTGAATTTATTATGTTCTTGTGTTTTTAATTTTATGGAAAATTGGTTTTCATCGAATATGAACTTCTCTGTTCAACGCCTTGGGAAAAATAAGAAACTAATTCAAAAAAATTCTTAAAAATATCTAAGCCCCTGGTATTGATGTCTTCTTTCTAACAAAAAAAATAAAATTGAATTTCTATTTATATAGAACAAGTTATGTGTTCAAACGTAAACCTATGTTTGAATTATGACTAGTCGGACTTCAAAACTTTATAAAATGAAAAATATTGAACATATCACTATAAAACCAAATGCAAGCCCTGGATATTGACGTTATAAACCAAAATTCAAAAGAATTGAGTTTTTATCATTTATAGATAAAAAGTTATGCATTTCGGGAGGCACTTCACTCTTAAAAAATGTAGTTTGTTGTAAAAAACTACTTTTCGAGGGAGATGGAAAATTTTTCAAAAAAATGCTTCAAAAAAATTTGAAAAAAATGTATATAGAATCTACAAACAAAATGCTAGAAATCACTAATTTACATCATCTTCAAATTTTTAATAGTTTAAAAGTTATAGTTCTCGGAAGTTGAAGATTATTTTAAAAATGTACATCTCAATGTCAAAAGTGGCAAAAAAGTGGGAACCATTATTGTGAGTTCACCCTTAAAACCCTAATTTTTGCACTTTTTCTTCACTCTATCATATCTTGAGCTAGGAAGCTCTGATTCTTGCACTATTGGTTGCATTGGAATCATGAGTTTTCCCTCTCACTCTGTGTTAGCTCCAAAATATGCTTGGATAAGAAACCAAGCCTTGTTGTGAACTAGCTTCATCACGATCTTTATCATAATTCGTTGCGGAAAACATGATACCTTGTTTCACCTTACAAGTAAGCAAGTCAAAACAGGAGGCTGTATAGCTACCCACAAATTTCATCACCTTCCTTAGTAAGCATTAGGTGATTTTGTGATCTAACATGTGGTTTTGTAGGGTGTGGTTCCTAACTATGTATTGCAGATACCACTGGGGGCTTCATTCGATAACTTATTGATATATCCTTTTTCAACTGATTATCAATTTTCTATACTTTAGCTTGATTATGCACGTAGTGTCATATGACCTCTAAAGTGGGGGCTAAATGTAGTGTCATAAATTGTACACCCTTGTTAGGGTGGTAAAATTTCACACTTAGGTTAGCATCCACCTTTGTGTATTTTGCATCTTGCATTTCTCATTCCCCTTTAAGCATTTCATTAATTAATTTAATTAAATCTAAGGTCATTTCTTATCACTTTACACATTATAAAGTTGGGCCCTTTACTCTAAGTGTGCCCCTTTTCATTTTATTCCTCCAATGAATCATTTAACCATAAACCCTAATTATTTTTTATTTTGACCATTTAGGCTCGATTTCGCATAACAAAACATCTTGAAATCGGTTGTAACTTTGGGATGCACTCTAATATCATCATATCTAACGACCCCAAAAATTTGGTGAAAAGTTGGTTGGACTGTGGTGAGAATGCACATGGTCTATGGCTCTTTCCCTGAAATTTTGGGAGCACATTCCTATGATATAATAATGCTTAACCCCAAAATACTAGCGGGAAATTCAAATCCTAGGTCGGCCTAAACATGAAATTAAGATCTAGGGCTTCATACTTAAGAGCTCTCTTTCTTCATTTGAAGGGGTGTTCTTCTAAGAATCTAAGAATAGGTTTTTGGAGCATTTGAGCCTTCTTTGGACCAAAAGTGTAGATCTTTGAAGTCTTCAACAACATTCAACATCCATTCATCAAACATTAATCAAGCATAATTTTATCAGTTGGGGGCTTTTTAAGATGTAGAAGAACAATAGGAGATCCCTGATTGATGATTGTCTTGTACCTCTCCCTTGAGGTTGGGTATGGTTTCATGTTGTTTTCAAATCTTTGTAGAAGCTTAACTTTGATTCATATTCATGCTTTAGATCACTTTGCATTGTGGATTTAGAGTATTTACTTTGTCAATTATAAGAAATTAGGGTTGCTCTAGGTTGTTTACTTTCATTCTTAGGATCTTGCATATACACAAGGTTCATGCACACACATTTTTAGTACATTATTAGCTATTCGTGGAGGTGGAAATCACCAACATGGGAGGTTGACTAAGGCAAAACCCTATATAGCCACCCCAAACCTTCCCTTTTTAGTTGCAGGTGCAGAAGCAAGAATCTAGAAACAAATACAGGTTTGGAACAAGCATATATACCACCCAGGAACTTGAGAAGTGTACAAAACCTGTCAAGGATAGGGATGTGGTGCCCTGATCCCACCCTCTATTAGTAGGACTTGGCAGATCAACAACTTACAGATCTTAGAATCTCTCCTGTCAATTACAGCCCCATAATTGTAGAATCAAGACAATGGCGTAGGACCCTGGTCTTGGACATTTCTTCTTAGATTTTAGACACAAGTGCACCTCATATTTTTCCTTCTAATCTATACTTTTTAGTAGTGTATTATTTGTTATTTAATCTTCATTCTAAGATTACAATTGTTTTCCTTACTTGCTTTCTAGGTTAGATTGTGTCCTGCATCATTCCTCTCTCTCATTTACACCTAAGGAATAGAAAACCTAAGAGGTAATCCACGACTCTCTCTTTCTCATAAGAAGTAGCTGACATGCGTTACCTCCCTAGGCTCTTTTGTATTCCATTAGTGTGTATAAGAGTGGGATTAGGGTTTCCATACTTAGGCTCACTTTTTCCCCTACACAAAAACAAATGTCAATTTTTTAAAAACAAAAATTAAAAAAATAGACATAAATTTTATTAATATATCTATATTTGATCAGTTTACATCATTCTAAAATTCAATTGAGAAATGTCACTTTTTGGCGGTTGAAGTTAAACAATTTTTGTTGTTTTGGCTTCTTCCTTTATAAAAATGTGCCACAATATTGCACACTTTTACTCTAGCATAGGAAATAAGTAAATGTGACAATGAGTTTCAAGGTTCACAAACCAACAAATTTTTTGATATATTAGCCTCTATCTAAAACCCCTTGGGTTTGAACTTTTAAGGTTCATTAAATAGAGATAAGAGTTTTGATACCTTTATTCAATATAGTCACCAATAATTTCTTATCCTAGCTTTTGGCTAAGATGAAATTATATATGTAAAACTACTGGTATTATTAGAAAATTATTTATGTTATTCATCCCCACATGGTTCACACAATTATGTTTATGACCTTCAAGCCTTAATTAAAGGGTTGTAAATGTTATCCAGATCCATATATTCCTTAATTATGAACCCCATAAGGTATATATATGTGGCTAACGCATCATCTCCACATGGTGTCCAAGTGAAATATTTTTTAGCACCTCTACATTTCTCTAGATATTTAATGTTATAGACTCCAATCTATTTGGTCTATTATTTCAAATCCAATCTAGCTCATTTTTATTAGCATATTTTTTCATCAAGGGTTTTCACTTGGAAAGTATTTGAAACCCTCTTAGCTCATTTAGGATAGTCCCTCTTCCCCATTATCTATTTTGTGGATAGTGTAAAACTATTAAGCATTTTTTGGTTTAGTTCCTGAGCTTAAAAAGCTTAGTTTTGGAGTCATAACTTTCAAGCTACTTAGACTTGACCCATTTTCATGGCATACAATTTTGAGATATTAGCCATACTTCCCATTTAAATTTCCTTAAATTTGGCATTTTTTTAGGTTGGAGATATTTTTACCATCTAGAAAGACACAAATTTCATTATTTTTATGAGTTGTAGTTGTCATTTATGTGCATATGAGTTTCTCCAATGCAACTTTTCTTATTTAGGTGGAAGTGAGTAAAGTTTCACACAAATTTGTTGATTGTAGGTATGTCTTAATCACTAGTAAATGTTGTGTATGGTTGTTAGAGCTCTATCTAGACATATGTTACCAACAAAGAGTTCCATCCATGTAGGTGTATTTAGCTTGGTAGAAGATATTTTATCTCCCACTCACATGGATCCCAACTATGAAACAATCATGATGCTCATGGTCAATCATATCCTTCCCAATCTCTTTTCCCCTCTTCACATGGGTGTGTTTCTCTTGCATGCCTACATTCAAAAAATTCCTCATATTCATGATTAACAACCTACATGTAAAGATCAAGAAGAGAACACACACTCGTATTGGGAAGAAATTACTAATGCTTTCATCCTCATTGGTGTATGGGTAAACTATATCATTATATCTCCCTTTGATGGTGTAATGCTCACTACTTAGTGACTTTTCTCTTTCTTGTTTTTTCTAGGCTTCACTTCATTTACTCTTGTATTTTTATTTCATTTGATGTCTACAATTGACCCCTAAAAAAAATTGAAAATATGTTTTCTACCATCCAATACTTTCTTTTTTTATAAAAATACTAACAATTTATTCTATTCATGCATAGAAATATACATTTGAAGATCAAGAAGAGAATGTTGCATACTCATGGGGAAGCAATTATCAATGGTATCATCTTCACTGGTGTATGGGTAAACCGTATCATTATATCTCCCTTGATGGTGCAGCTCTCATTACTTACTGACTTTGATTTTTCTTGTTGTTTAGGCTTCACTCCATTCATTCTTGCTTTTTGCTTTAATCTTGATGTCTAAAATTGACCCCATATAAACTTATATGTTACTTTTCCAAAGTTTAAATTTATATTTTAAGTTTTATATACACACACATAACATATATTAATTTTTTATATATACCAACAAAAAATAAAATTTGGTATCTATGCCAAAGGCATATTATACTCGCATGTGGATGCATCATGTTTGTCAATAAAAACTACAAGCATTTAATTTGACTTGTTTGTGACACTTAAATGCATGAAAAGAAAAATAAATATTATTGCTATTTTTTGTTTTATATTGTTTTTAATTATTTAATGCTAATAATATCTTCGCTTCCACCTCTCAACTACCACTTGCTCTGAGTTTAACAATCATTCAATTCTTCTATCTCTATCATGCAACCATTTACCTTCGTAATTATCTCAATCTAATATTATTAATTAAACAAGATTGAAAGTGTCCCTACATAAAATAAGAATATATTAAAACATAACAATAGAATCATATCTTTAATATATTTTAATAATAACTAAAATATAATAATATAATCATTTTTAAGAGAAATAACGAACAAATATGATTTCTTTCAATATACTTTATCCTATATTCCTCTACAGATAGATATACTATTTTATGTATTAAAAAATCTAAGATAAATATTATAAATAAAATAGCTCTATCAGCTTCTTCTTTTTTCAATGGCTGGTTTATATTTGTAATTTTGTGTAGGTGATGGCAGCACTTGAGGAAGTAGGCGAGGGGAGTTTTCCCACATCCAGGATGGAGATAATTGTATCTTGATTGTACAATAATGTTTATAAAATGATGAGATTTGCTGGTCATTTTTAGTTCTTGCACCCTTCAAGGAGCTATTGTCGATGGCATTCATTATCTTGCCAATAGTTATATTTTCTCTTGCCAATCACATTGCGTGTATACAATTTTTGGTTCCTGTCGTTTCCTATTTTGCAATGTTTTAGTTGTTTGATGTGAACAATTTTTAGCCCAAATGTATTAATGAATGAATTTAATCCCATCTCATTGGATTAAATTTTGAGAGCGATATAGTCTCCTTCACATGGAACAAGGTGGAATTTATCTGGAGCCTATAAGGCTGGAGTATTTGGCATTCTGTAGATGGTAGAGATGGAGATAGTGTAGAGCCTAATGCAAGAAAATTGTAAAGAAGGGTCATCAAAACAGGAGCTCTCAGTTAGCATCCCTTGCAAGCAGTTGACATTTAGGGTTGAGGCCATACGACATGGAGGTGCGGACATGTAGCTTCCGTGGGTTTTATTGGCAGATTTTTCTATTTTTGTGTACTTATGGGATGGGTAATAGCTATGCATGGAGGGGCAAGGATTGAGGATAGGCTTCTTTCAAGGATCTGATTGAAAAATGCAGGTGTGGTGTCTATGCTTCCATATTTTGTTGTCAAATTTGCTAATGTTGGCCTTTTGGGAGTTGTTGGCAGTTTGCAGAGGCTTGCACGATTATCAACAGGAGAGAATGCGTATCTCCAAAGATAGTTGCAGGCCTTCAAAACAAAGTATATTTGCAGTACTGTCAAAAAAGGGTTCCTAACAGTAGTTTGAAATAGATGGCTATGGAAGAAAGATTTGCAGATATCAGAGTTAGGGAATGTGGTTGAATGCAAGGCACAACAACAATTGGTAATAAAAGAATGAATTTCTCGCATGCTGGACACTTGCACTCTACTATAGGGCATCAATTTGTGTGGCTTGCACTCTACTATGAATAATGCAAAAATCGTTGTTTGGAACTATGCTTGCAATTTTATTGTGGATTTGTGTCGTAAGTGTGAATTTTTCCCCTAACTTTTTACTATACTCGTGATGTGATATTGTGACTATATGTTTATGCATTCTGTGTGAAAACTATTGTGCGCATGTGCTGCATCATTCATTTTGACAGCTAATAGTTGATTTCTAGATAATGATAACCTAATTTCTAAATTTGTGATTTCTAATCTAGGGCTCTCTTCTTCTTTATGATTTTGTTATTTAGCTTTACATTTTTTTATTTTCTCTACATTCTGGAGCTTAATTTTTAAAGGAGAATCAAACTCCATGATCTCTCAGGCGGAGAAAAAGACTTATTTTTCACACTCACTCCCCTGATGTGGAAAATCACTAGAGATGAGAAAAAGAAGATAAACAACGATACAATTGCGTTATGTCGTTAGGAAATAAAGCATCTTGCTTTGTTTAACTAAGTTCAAAATGTTCCAGGTTATTATGGCAAGAGGCACTTTTTGTGTTCTTCACTTCATAATCACAAGACAAATGCTGCCTAGAAAACAAAATGATTAATTTACATTTAATTCTAAGACTTCTTATTGGCCATTTGTTTTCTGTTAACCAAAGTGCCCATTGCCAAACACGTGCAATTTTACAGTGCATGCCTTCATTTTATAAATCTCTAGGTTTACATCCCTTATTTTTATTTCTAAATCATTTAATTTCCCACCAATTTCCTCCAATGGTCGGGTGAAGTTAGATGTAGTCTTCTCATAGTCTTTTTGTAACTTTTAGCTATCAATTTATTTTTCAAATCTAAGGTGAATTTTTGGATATTGGTTAGAAAACAAAGCCACTACAAAAAGAAAATAACACATTATTTTAGAAAAAAAAATATCAGTTCAATTATATAGTAGTGAATTTGAAAGAGAATTGGCATGGGAAACTTCACACACATGCTTGTCGGCATCTATGATGACATAAAGACAAAAAAAAACATTGTAATATAAATAAAAAAGATATTTACAATAAAATTAAAAGAGAAATAATTTGGATAATAGAAGCCTGCTAACAATTAAATGAACAATGTAGAAAGATGACCTTTTTCAAAGGTTTTTTTCCTTATTTTGACATGGCAATCATAGTGCTTAGTTTTTTACTTTGACATGGCAATCATAGTGCTTATTTGTTGACTAATTATACTTGTAATTTTTGAAAAATTATTTTGTTACTATTTATTAAGTTGTAATTAGTTTTATGTCCAAAGTCATCCTATATACTCTAGTCGGTTAATACTACCAAAATATTCAATCGGTAAGTACTAAGGTTGTCGGTTATAGAAGAAAGGCTAGTCACCAAGATGAGAAATACCGAGCTTTGTACTGAGTAAAGTTCTTATGCCTACCAAGAAGCAAAGAAGGTATACTGAGTTAATCTGAACCGAGTGGAAATGTGTTACCAGATTCAATGAACCTGGACACATAGGTGGAAACATGTTACAAGATTAGAGAACAGGGAACCGTTATTACATAGGAAATTGCATTCAAAGATTTTGTATGATTTTGAGGAAGTTTATCCAATGAAATAATTTCTATGTTTATTCATTTGATAAAACATGTTTGTATGATCGATGTATGAACAAGATCACCATCTCAGAGATCTAGATATATAGAGTAATTTGAGTATCTAATAAGTAGGGAAGATTGATGATTTGAAAATGAAAATCATGAGAGAAGATACGATGTGAAGAGTGACAGAGATATTTAGAGGTCACCGAGAAGGTTTTTCAGAAAACAGTTTAAGGGACAGAGTATATAGAAGAGGTCACTGAGTTGATTTATCAATTACCGAGGGATGCTATGAGCAAGGTAATTTCATATTGAGCACATAGAGTCTACTATAACATTTCAGATGTAAAGTTGTAGATATTTGTAAAGATTTTTGATTGAATTATTTGAGTTGTAATAGAAACCTTTAACAAGGTAAAAGACTCTAACAAAGTCTATAAATTGTAAAGCCTTTAACCAGGTACAACATTTTATAAAAGTGTTTGTAAAATCCTTTAGCAAGGTAGATCTAAAGATCTTGATACTCCTAACAGGGTAAGCTATCATAAATAGCTATACATGTAGCTCTTACCGAGCAACCTTTATTATTGCAGTAGTGAAGTTGTGGGTGCCATCCCCACCGCAATTTTTCTCTACAACAAAGAGTTTCTGTGTTTAACCAAAATATTTGAGTTATGGAGTGAAATGTGTATGGATGTTATTTCTATGATTATGTTTTAGCATTATATATTATGAGATCAGCTATACACAGTTTATGTTTATCAGTAAGATTGTTTTTGAAGAAAAGTTTTGAAGTACTAATTCACCCCTCCCCTCTCAGTACATTAGCTTTCCTAGTTGGACCTAACAAATTGTATCAAAGCTCTACTCTTGGAAAAGGGTTTTACAGGCTAAAGAGAAAGATCCTATCAATGGAAGGATATAAACAATCACGCAGAATTGTGAATCTTCAAGAAGAATTAGATCATGCTAATCAAGTGATTGCAGACATGCAGAGACAAATGCAAAAATCACTGAAAGTCAGAAGAAGATTGTCTGTTTATTTACAAGACTCACAAGAGCTGGTGGAACAAATTGAGACATCATATGAGAACAACATATCAGAAGAGTCTGAAGAAATGATTGTAGAATTGAAAGAAAAGAACAAAGCACTGGATGATCAACTAAAAGCAATGAGAAGGGAACATGAGTATTTCAGCACACATATGATTGAAAATCTTGATGCATTGAGAACAACTGAAGATAACATAAGAGATATAGAAAGAGAAAAACAACAGCTAGAAGCATTGGTGTTTGAAAAGAATGATGAAATCACAAGGATGACTGGAATTCAACATAATCTGTCTGATCAATTGGGTTATGCACATCATGAAGCAAATCTAAAAGAAACAACTCTATCGACAAAGGAATCAACACCACCGAGAAAGGAGAATCATCAAAGAAGGCTGGAAACAAAGATAAGTTGAAAGATAAGAAGCCTATTTGCAATTACTATGGAAAACAAGGACATACTGCCAACATGTGCCGAATCAGAAAAGGTAAGCAACCGAATGTCAGTAGGTCTGATGGTTATTGTTACAATTTCAATAAGTATGGTCACACATTTAATCAATGTAGGACAAAGTCTGTCAGCAATTATTAGAAGGCAAAATTCAAGGGGTTTTGCAAAAACTGCAATAGATATGGACACAATACCGAGAAGTGTTGGTTTAAGTAGAAAAACTATATGTGGTCTTTACACTAAGCAAATACTAGAAGCTACAAAACTCACACAGATCTTAACCGATAATATACTATAGTACCATGGGATTACAATACAAGGATATGGTGTGAATGGTGTGGAAGATATGGACATATAAGTGCCAACTGTATGATAAGGTTTGGAATGAACAACCGGAGATCATGGAGAAATCCTGGAATGGCATGCATTTCATTGTCACAAAGTTGGACACTTGGCTAAAGATTGCAGAGATCAACCCAGAGGAGATACTGAAGAGATAAGAATCAGATTATAGAAAATCTAGAAAAAGAAGGAAAATGGATCAAATAATGAAGAAAGCACCTTACCTACCGAGTTAGGTGCACCTGCTTCTAATTAATCAATAAAGGTATGAAGGGACTACATTTTCTCAAGGTTAGATCTTAACAGTTCCTATTTAATCATGAACACAATTCCAAAATCTGCATACCTAAGATGCAATAACATTTTTAAAATACTATCTAGTCTTTTGAAGTACTAGAGAAGTCGGTAAATACAGTAAACCTGTCTAGTTGGTAAAAGCATATAAGAAAGATAGTCGGTTTAGTGGAACCGAGTGCATTTAATGCTTATCTTACCTAATTGCACGAAGCCCGATAAGGTAAAGGGTGTATTTAAAGTTCTTTGTGCGGTCATTTTACACTTACCAGTTTTCAAAGAGAAGAGTTAAGCAAATCAAAGGCGATCAAACATTTCCAAAGCGAATTTCAAGGTATTTTCACACAATCTTAAATGCATTTTCAAGCAAGTTAACCGGTCAATATCAGTTGTGAATATTTGCATTATATTTACTAAGTTGAAAGTGTTTCCTGGTTAGTTGAAACCCTAAGTTATTTCTTTAGTAGAAATTTGAGTTTGAAATGGCTCCCAAGATGCAGAAACCTGTTGTAGTTGAGACTATTGAGAATCCCTCACTAAAGTATTCCTTACCTCCCAAAGTGGCATTTGAACCTGATGAGAAAATTGCATTCTCTCTTATTCTGGATAGGGTTCTTTTGGTTGAAGATGTCAGATTTTATACTAAGTGTCATGTTGAAGAGCTAGGTCATACCAAAATTAAGGACATGTATGATGAATTATGCACCAAAGGAATCCTGGATAGTAAGTTTGAGCATATCAAAGTTAAGGGATTGACCGAAGCCCTAACCTATCCTCAAGTTTTCAAACCCCAATGGGTCAAATTTGTCTTGAGCAAAGTGCATGATGACTTTATGTGGTTAGAGGATCAACCATTCAAGATCACCAAGGAGATTATTCATATAATAACTGGATACCCTATATTTGACCATGCCCGAGCACAGAAGATGATTTCACAGAAGGAATTGATTTTAACCGGAGTTGAGTCTGATTGCAGAGGTCTTAAGTTGAATAATGTAATAGATACAAAAATAAAGTTTGCAATTAGAGTCATTGGTTATTGTTTCTTCCAATCAGCAAGGGAAAAGAATGTACCATGTGTAGCTGTAGATTTGGCCTATAAAATTGTGAAAAAGGGTATGAAAGTTGATTTATGTGAAGTATTGTTGAAGAACCTTTTTGAAAATCTCAACACAATAAGGAAACCTAAGAAGAATAACACTGCTAACCCACTAAAGTTTGGGTCACTCTTAGTGTGTATGTTCTTCTATTTCCAGAAGTTCTTTCCTTCACTCGGTAACATCGTTTGGGAATTACACCGACCAATCACCCATCAAATAAATCATTTTATCAATCAACGAGGTGATAATTTCAATGAGATAGTGGATGATTACTTTAACAAATTTTAGGAAAAGATGCATAACAGGTACAGGATCCCACCTCAGCTAGTGGAAAAATATAAGGATACTATATGTTTTGAAGTGGACACTGACTACTGTTATGTCAATGCAGTAGAACCCAAAACTCAATCTTTACCACCTATGGGTTATGAGATTGATTTTGATATTACTCAACAACATATAGATGCCTTTTTGGCACTTCCAAGGCACTCGACTGAGATTAGGTGTGGTACCTATGAAGAGGTAAAAAAAAAGGAAAAATGAGCATTGTGGTACCAAAGGCTACCAGAAAAGCCACTAAAATGATCAAAGTTTTAATTGAGAAATTTGGAGAAGGT
Source organism: Cryptomeria japonica (assembly GCF_030272615.1). NCBI lineage: Eukaryota > Viridiplantae > Streptophyta > Pinopsida > Cupressales > Cupressaceae > Cryptomeria > Cryptomeria japonica. The sequence continues at coordinate 236,855,458 of NC_081407.1, read as the reverse complement.
TCTACCTCCAAACCTACTAAGCCAGTAGGTAGGAAAAATGATCCACTTACAATCGAGGAAGAATCTGAAGCTCAAGAAGTAGCAATTACACTGAGCACCAAGTTTCCAAAGGGCAAAATTTTGAAAAGAAGGAAACATGATACAACTAAGGTATCACCGACTCCACCAGTTAAGCAACCTAACACTAGATCATCTGTAGTATAACCTGGTAAGAGGTAGAAAAATGTTGAATTGCCTAAAGTTACAAAGACATAGAAAGTCGACCAAAAGACTCATTTTGAATAAGGAGTCAAGTGACACAGAATCTGAAGATGCAAATAAATTTCAGATTGTTAAAAGCACAAAGGAAGATGTACATAGTGTTGACAATTTTTGTGCAAAATTGAAACAATATGGAGGATTTGGATCATTTAGGTATGTAAAAAATGACTCCCGAAGAGAAGAAGAGAAGAGGCAAATAGAAGAGTCAGTAGTGTGTACACTTCTCAAATTCTGAGTAGTTCCATTGGAAGTAACTGATTTTCTTCCAAAAGCATTGTACTCTCATATTGACAACAGATGGAAATATGTTATGGACTCAGAGAAACAGATAAGAGAAAGAGTTTTGGTACATCTCTTTCTAGACATGTCGGTAGATGATATAAGAAATCATTTGAAAAACTACTAGACAAATTTTCAAGTAAAGCAAAGGGCCTTGAAAATGATGAATGGTCTTTATCTTGAAGTAGAGAAGGAAACTAAAGAAAAATGACAAGACATATTCAGAATTCAGAGTGTAGATCCTCAAGGTGAAGTGGAAATAGTTGACATCATTGAGCAAGATCCTGCTTCAACTATTCAACTAGATGAGGATGTCATGGACACTGAGGCACGTGAAGAAGAAATGATAGAAGGAAATGCCTATGCCAAACTGGTATCAAGTGAATCAGTCTTGGAACAAGTTAAGTCCTATCCTCTGGTAACTCAACAAGTGTCAATCGAGAAACCTCAGCACACAGAACAAGGTAAAGAGGATCACAAGGCTACACAAGGTAAATCTATCTCTCAGGCCATAGGCAAGCAAACTTCTCAAGCACCTGCAAACACTGAAACTGTTGCCATTGAGACCTCAAGAAAGGAAACACCGAAGGATACATTAGAAGCTACAGGAACCAACAAAAGTGTTGCTTCCACTGAGCAACATACCAAGGAAGAACAAGCCTCTAAATCCATTGTACTCATTTAACCGGTGAAGGCATCATCATCCAAAGAGAAGAAAGCAAAGAAGCACAATTTTAAGATAGATCTATCAAAGTCTATTGTGTTGTTGAATGTTGACATTTCAAAACTAAAAGGGCAAGCACTTATTGAATTCAGAGAGCTTTGTAAAGCCAAAGCAGAACATGAAAAACAAATAGCTATTCAGAAGAAGAACCGAGTACTTTAGAAGGTCAAAGCATTATTGGCAAACATGCTACCTGAAGCTACCGTAAATAAAGACGTTGCCATCCATATGAAACTGGATGAACTACTCAGTCAATTAGAAGCATCAGGAGTAGACACATCAAAATACCTTAGCAAATTAAAAGAAAAAGAGCTAACTGCCAAGATGATTGAAGAAGTGCAGAAAGCAATTGATAAGGGGAGTATGTACTTGAAGTATGTATTTGAACAGATGTATATACTGTTATTTCAATCAAATTTTGTAAGTATATAGATTTTGTGTTATGACTTTGAAAGGAGTTTTGTCAAACATACCAAACTAATGTCAAAAGGGGATATTGTTACTATTTACTAAGTTATCATTAGTTTTATGTCCAAAGTCATCCTATATACTCTAGTCGGTTAATACTACCGAAATATTCAGTCGGTAAGTACTAAGGTTGTCAGTTACAGAAGAAAGGCTAGTCACCGAGATGAGAAATACCCAGCTGCCTATCGAGTAAAGTTCTTATGCCTACCGAGCAGCAAAGAAGGTATACCAAGTTAATATGAACTGAGTGGAAACGTGTTATCAGATTCAGTGAACCTGGACACATATGTGGAAACGGGTTACAAGATTTGAGAATAGGGCACCATTATTACATAGGAAATTGCATTCAAAAATTTTGTATGATTTTGAAGAAGTTTATCCAATGAAATAATTTCTATGTTTATTCATTCGATAAGACATGTTTGTATGATTGATGTATGAACAAGATTACCATCTCAAAGATCTATATATACGGAGTAATTTGAGTATCTAATAAGTAGGGAAGATTGATGATTTGAAAATGAAAATCATGAGAGAAGATACGATGTGAAGAGTGACAGATATATTTAGAGGTCATCGAGCAGGTTTTTCAGAAAATAGTTTAAGGGATAGAGTATACAGAAGAGGTCATCGAGTTGATTTATCAATTACCGAGGGATGCTATGAGCAAGGTAATTTCATATTGAGCACATAGAGTCTGCTATAATATTTCAGATGTAAAGTTACAGATATTTGTAAATATTTTTGATTGAATTATTTGAGTTGTAATAGAAACCTTTAACAGGGTAAAAGGCTCTAACAAAGTCTATAAATTGTAAAGCCTTTAACTAGGTACATCATTTTGTAAAAGTGTTTGTAAAATCCTTTAGCAAGGTAGATCTAAAGATCTTGATACTCCTAACAAGGTAAGCTATCAGAAATAGCTAAACATGTAGCTCTAACCGAGCAACCTTTATTATTGCAGTAGTGAAGTTGTGGTTGCCATCCCCACCACAGTTTTTCTCTCTAACAAAGAGTTTCTGCGTAACCAAAATATTTGAGTTATGGAGTGAAATGTGTATGGATGTTATTTTTATGATTATGTTTTAGAATTATATATTATGAGATCAGCTATACATAGTTTATGTTTATCAGTAAGATTGTTTTTGAAGAAAAGTTTTGAAATACTAATTCACCCCTCCCCTCTCAGTACATTAGCTTTCCTAGTTGGACCTAATATATTTATCTTTTGCCTTTTTCCAGTACTTATCTAAAAAATTAGATATGAGTCCTTACAAAAATGGAATTTACCAAAAAAAAATAAAAAATTAAATCTTTTGTAAATCTTTTGCGATTCCCTATCTAAAAAATTAGATATCAGTCCCTTAAAAAACTTTCTTTTCATGAAGATTTATATTCTCGGGTTGACTCAACTATATATGACAATGAGTTAGCTTAAACCATATGATTAGTTTGTCTAATCTTGTTTTAGTTAGCTTAGACCTTAAGATCAGTTCTTCTAATTTTTAAACCTTCTTGAAACATAATTGTAATAAAAATACATGAGAAACACATTGTAGACAGTATACAAACTAGCAAAGTAACTTCCATAATATAGACAAAACAGAACCAACCACCCTTGGCAAATTCCAAGTAGGAAGAAGTGGTCCTCATAGTTGTAGACAATACACAGAAAATGCTTATGACAATGGAAACCATACAATCAATCCAATTGGTTCATTCATGTGACCAACCACAAGGGAACTTAGGGGTAAATGCAAGTATCATAACTCAATTTCCATGGGGCTAGTTTCATTTCCGAGTTTCATTGGTCAACCTTCTCTTAATCTCTATTGAAATCATTGGATTGAATATTTAAATATTTTAACTTCTATTTATTTATTGAAGTAGTGTCCATACTTAGATGATACAATTGTTAACCATATTGAGTTGTTCTTGGTCTCTAATGTAATGTTAAAATTCAATTTGTTTTAAGGTTTTGAGTTTTTATTTTGAAAAATAGCTGAATTATGTATGGCATAGCTGATTAGGTTGTTGAACCCATATTTATCTGACACTGCTTCAAGTTTTCTCATTTTGGGTAGGGGTGGGCATGTTACCCAAACTGTATTGGGTCGTATTGTAGCTATATCCAAGATAACCTTGATATTTATTTATAATAAACGTAGCATTGAGAATAGAGGAAATGCATTGCTTTGGGGAGCAACGTTCGGAGCAAGAATTGGGGGTTTGTGAAAGGATTATAGAAAGAATGACAGTTTTGTTTTACCCTATTATTGGATCAACTTAAGGTATTTGTCTTGGTGTGCCAACAACTAGGCAAATGAACAAATTGGTGACATGTGTGGGAATTGAGTAGGTTCTAGATCTCCCAAGAGCACAGAATGGACTGCTAGTGTGAACTTTACAATGAAAACAGAGGTAGGCAGAGCATCTCACTCGCAGTAGTATTGGTTCATACACAAAGATCCTATGTTGCATATTTCGGGCAGTAGTAATGTCTCATAACAAAATATCCATGGGTGGCATCTTCAAAGGGACTCTACAAAGGTTTTCCTTTTAATGAGCGAACTAGGTAAAACTTCATGCTGCATGACTTTGAATTCCATACTATAACCCATATTGAGCAATAGATGTTGTCAATGCTTTGCAATTATTAAAATGTTTGTTCCAACGACTTATATTTTCTTTGAAATTATAAAAATGTTTTTTCCAATGACTTATATTGCTTGACTAAAAGGTTAAAAATTGTCTCCTGATGTGTAAGAGTAGGTAGTGTATTCATATGACTTTTTTCATTATATTTCAGGGCCTAGATATGCATCTAAACATGTTTCACTTGTAGTTCATTTATTATCCTTCCCTAGACATGTAAGCATCGTCCCATATTTCTTGACTGATTTTGCATCATATTTAACTTAAAATTAATAATTTTTTGTTTAGACGACTTGACATTCTTAATTCTTTTTTATAAATATTTACTGCTAAGGCTACAAGATCATTTTTTTTAGGTATTCTGTCAAACAGTTCACATACCTTTGCTATTACTATGCATTTTGCATGCATTTCTAGTAGAGTTGCTTAGCTGATCTAGGATACTTCTTGAAAAGATGCCTTTGCATATGAATACAAATTTCCTTAGTTTGAATTAACATTTTACTAATTCAATTTGTTAAACAACTGTCATGACAACTTCATATTTTACATAAATTTATACTAACACATTATGTCAAACAGTTTGCATGCATTTCTTCAAATCATTTGCTAAAATAATTCATAGTGCAAAAAATGTAAGTAAGTTTTATAGAACATTTTCAAAAATAAAATTGTAGTCATCACAACAAACATGTTTGATATGTTTCAATGAACATCCGTACCTATGTATCAAACCTCTCATTCTAGGCTACACATGGGGAAGTCCACTCTTCTTAACCTACCAAAGCATTGTAATTACTTGGAGATTGCCAAACACTTTTTCAACAAGCTATTCATTTGAACACTTGTAGACATGTTTTTAGTAATATTTACAGTTTCAACATCTCTTAGAAATAATTTCCCTTTATGTTTTAGTGAGTACTCAAATCTTTTCCAACCTTCATGCTTTCGTATGGGTAAGGGGAGCACTTGTATAAGTTTCAGACTTTTAGTTTTGTAATAACGATTTGTTTTTACTTAAAAATATTTGAAGCCTTTTAACAATCTATTGTATGTAGATGATACAATCATTTCTCAGTTTTCATTTCCGAGATAGGAGATTCTCTTCAACCAGTGCATATAATTTTCTTGCATTTTGTTTAATTGCAACTTCATTAAAAATAGAGTTGCTCGGAAATGATGTGGAATAGATATTTCATCTTGTAGTCAATTTCAGAATTTTCCCTAAGTTCTTTACTCAAATTTTAGACTGTGAGAACATTGTGCATGGATTATTAACTCAATTGTAGAAAGTAAAACAGCCTTGGTACAACTACAATCATATATGGGTTTTACCCTTCTATAGCTGCACCATCTTCCCATAGTACAAGCATTTTCAGATTCTTGAGATACAAAATTTGTTGATGTTATACCTTAGTCTCGTTGACTTGTCAGCTTAACACACAGTTATGTAGTATCTAGCCTTATTGGCCCTTACTTGAGGAGTTATGTCTAAAAATCCTTTTGGTCTGTTACTAAGATCATAGATAACTTAGCCTTTCTACTTATTAGCATGAACAAAGATAAACTTAGCATTTCAGCCTCTTTGTCAACAGTTTTGATGTAGGAATAAATTTACTTAAACATGTTTATATATATATATATATAATGCTGAATTAAATAATATGGGCATAAACTATTACTTTTAATATGAAAAAATGAAATTGAAGTTGTTCAATCTAATTAACATTAATTCTATTTTTACTAAGAAATATTAGACATACAATGGTGATAATTTAAGTCGAGATTCTACAAAATGATTAATTTACATTTAATTCTAGGACTGCGTATTGGCCATTTTTTTTTTTTGTTAACCATCATGCCCATTGCCAAACACATGCAATTTTATAGTACATGCCCTCATTTTATAAATATCTTGGGTTACATCCCTTATTTTTATTTCTAAATTATTTAATTTCTTCCCAATTTCCTCCAATGGTCGAGTAAAGTTAGATGCAGTCTTCTCGCAGTCTGTCTGTAACTTTTAGCTATCAATTTATTTTCAAATCTAAGGTGAATGTTTCAATATCGATCAAAAAACAAAGCCACTACAAAAAGAAAATAACACATTCTTTCAGAAAAGAAAATATCAGTTCAATTATATAGTAGTGAATTTGAAAGAGAATTGGCATGGGAAACTTCACATACATGCTTGTTGCCATCACCGATGACATAAAGACAACACAAAATATTATAATATAAACAAAAAATATTATTTACAATAAAATGCAAAGCAGAAATAGTTTGGATGATAGATGCCTGCTAACAATTAAATGAACAAAGCAGAAAGATGACCTTTTTAAAGGTTTTATTCCTTATTTTGACATGGCAATCATAGTGCTTAGTTTCTTACTTTGACATGGCAATCATAGTGCTTAGTTGTTGACTAATTTTACTTATAATTTTTAAAAACTTATTTATCTTTTGTGAGTGCTTATTTATGTTTTGCCTTTTGCCAGTGCTTATCTAAAATAATAGATACTATTCCTTAAAACATGGAATTTACCAAAGAATTTATTTTTTTAAATCTTTTTGTAATTCTTTTGTGATTCCCTATCTAAAAAATTAGATATCAGTCCCTTAAAAAACTTTCTTTTCATGAATATTTATATTCTCAGGTTGACTCAATTGTATATAATAATGATCTAACTTAAACCTTATGATTAATTTGTCTGGTCTTTTTTTAATGAGCTTAGACCTTAAGATTAGTTATTCTAATTTTTAAAGCTTCTTGATACATAACTGTAATGAAAATACATGAGAAACACATTGTAGATAGTATACAAACTAGCAAAGTAACTTCCATAATACAGACAAAATAGAAACAACCACCCTCAACAAATTCCAAATAGGAAGAAGTGGTCCTCATAGCTGTAGAAAATACACAAAAAATGCTTATGACTATGAAAATCATACAATCAATATAGTTGTTTCATTCATGTGACCAACCACAAGGGAACTTAGGGCTAAATGCAAGTATCTATGTGGGGGAAAAAGCGAGACTAGGTTATCATGCCCTAATCCTACCTTTTGTCACACATTACGGAATACGAAAGAGCCTAGAGGTATCACACAATTGGCTACTTCTTTTTGTGAAAGAGAGAGCCACGGGCTACCTATTAGGATTTCTATTCCTTTGTTGTAATTGAAAGGTAAGATTATGCAAGTTCAATTCCTAAACCTAGAATGCAAGTATGAACTAATAACAAGATTGCAGAATTGAACTTAAACAAGGGAAAGCTGTAAGTACAAGGATAAGACAAGAATGCAAATGTGTACCTGGAGTCAAAATCTGAGTGGAAATGTTCGGGATGGGGGCGGGGGTGCCACTGTCCTGATTCTGCACCTGAAATTGCACCTGAAACTGCTGTTTTGCACTCTGGAAACTGTCTGAAATGCTGTCTGTCAGGAGGACCAGGGCGCCCAGCGCCTCTGTCCCAGGGACCAGGGCGCCCAGCGCCCCTGTCCTGGCAGGACTAGGGCACCCCACGCCCCTGTCCTGGTGTTCTACTCTGCAATTTGGTGTGGGGTGCTGTCTAGACCTGCTTCTTTCGGATCTGCAACCTGCGGCGTCGTCCAAGTCTCGAAACCTACACTTATATTTGAAAAGGATGTTTGGGTGGCTATATAGGGTTTTGCCTTAGTCAAACCCCCACTTCAGTGATTTCCACCTCCACAAATAGCCAAGTTGTTTTGCAAAAGTAATGTGTGTGCAGACCTTGTGTGTATGCAAGATCTAAAATGCAAGTAAGCAAACTAGAGCAACCTAGAAAGTAAACCCTAATTTCTTGTTAATGATAATGTAAATGCTCTAAATCAAGATGCAAAGTGATCTAAAGCATAGATAAATGATATATTGAAGCTTATGCAAAGACATGAAAACAACATGAAACCATACCCAACCCCCAAGGGAGGGGTACAAGCCAATCTTCAGTCGGTGATCTCCTATTGTTCTTCAATGTCTTCCAAGCCCTAAATGAATGAATGGAATTGATAAATGCTTGATAGAGGGATGTTGAAAGTTGTTGAAGTCTTCAAAGATCTGCTCTTTCGCTGCATATGAGGTTCCTGAAAACAAAATTCTGATCCCTTCAAATGAAGAAAGAGAGCTCTTATGTATGAAACCCTAGGTCGTAATTTCATCTTTTGGCCGACCTAGAGATTGAAGATCCTGCCAATTTCTTGGGGTTAAGCTTTATTTTATGATTGGATCGCGCTCCTAAAATTTCGAGAAAAATGTCCAGGACCGTGTGCACTCCGGGCGCCACGGTCTCGATAACTTTTCACCAAATTTTCAGGGCCGTCAGATATGATGATTTTAGAGAGAATCTCGAAGTTACAGGTGATTTCGAGATGTTTTGACCCCCGAAATCAAGCCCCCAAGCTCAGAATAGGGCCTACTTAGGGTTTTTGATTAAGTAGTGTATTGGAAGAATAAAATGAAAGGGGCACGCTTTAATGAAAGGGCCCGACTTTATGATGTGGAAAATGATGAAATAGAACCTTTAGACCTAATTAATTTGATTAATTAAGTGCTAAAGGGGAAATGTAATGCAAAATGCAACTGCGCCAAGGCGGGTGCTAAACTAGGTGTTAAATTGTACTGCTTTAGCAAGTGCGTACAATTTATGATGTTACATTTAGCCCCCACTTTAGCGGTCATATGAGTACTATGTGCATATGCAAGCTAAAGTATAGAAAGTAAACATCATTTGAAAAAGGATATATCCATAAGTTGTCGGACGAAGCCCCCAGCGGTATCTGCAGTACACAGTTAGGAACCGCACCCTACAAAACACATGTTAGATCACAAAATCACCTAATGCTTACTAAGGAAGGTGATGAAATTTGCGAGTAGCTATATGCCCCCCCCTGTTTCGACTTGCTTATTAGGGAGGTGAAACAGGGTAGCATGTTTACTTATGACAAATTGTGTAAGAGAGTGTTGATGAGGGATGTTCACTGAAAAGGCTTCATCAGAGCACTTTTTGGAACATCCCAAGAGTAGGGGAACGAAAATACGATTCCTACGCAACAAACGGTTTGAAAATCGCATCTCCCAAACTCAAGTTATGATGAAATGAGTGAAAGAGGAAAATTAGGGTTTTGAAAGTAAATGTAAAGGAATGAACGTATATACCTTCAAAGAGACATTTGCATTTGTCACTTTGTTGATTCTGAGTATTGTTCATTGTAGCGGAGCCCACATACCCATCATCATGCCTTCACGATGACCGGAGCGTCCCACAAGGATTGAGATCATGCGACAGGCCGTGATCGACGACGAGCCACTGGACGAGGTGAGTTGACTGAATGTTGACTTTTGATTTTCTGCATTTGACTTTCTGTGATCGTTTGCGGGCCCTAGAACCCGATCGTGGGTCCCTTCAGGGCGCCATGGTCCCTTCAGGGTGCCATGGTCCCTGACAAGGCACCATGGCCCCAATCAGGACTTGGCGAGAGATGCCAGGGTTAGCATACAATGTTCGACAGTTTTGCATGAATGATTTTTGATGATTGAGTACTGATTATAGTTATGTTTTTGTGATGCAGGGTCTCCCGTATATGAGAGAGCACATGGCGGGACAGATTCTACATAGTTTGCGAGATCAGATTCCCCGACTCACTCAGGCAGAGAGAGACACATTGTCGATAGTAGGTTTGTGGTCTATGATTCTTATGCCGGCCATCCGATTTCATCCTGCGATGCTGATGGCACTCATGGAATGGTGGGATCCTGAAACATGCACGTTCCAGCTTCCAATAGGGGAGATGACGGTGACACTTGAGGATGTGTACCGCATTCTTCACCTACCGATCAGAGGAGCTACCATGACATATGCGACCGATCGGTCAGTAGAGGATCATCAGAGGGAGCAGGTATATTGCATAGGGAGAGTCATGCCGAGCGAGATGAGAGGTCATATCATGGTTAGCTGGCTCTTACATCCTACAGGAGAGGTGCCCCTCATGAGACGTCTTATTATAGCCATCATTGCACTAGTTGTCTGCCCTAACGGGTGAGGTACACACATGCACGGGGGTCTCACGTGGTGCATCAGGGCTATGGAGAGACACAAGAGAGTATACGCCTAGGGTCGGAGTATGCTTGCACATCTCTATCACGACCTCGAGGAGTATGTTTTCGGACAGGGTTGCAGCTTGATGACATGCACACTTCTGCAGGCGTGGATATTTGAGCACTTTACATGCACCAGGCCTGTTGGCTATTCGATGAGTACGGCTAGCAAGCGACCTAGGGTATTTGCTTATCCACTTACCAGCGAGTGGAGATTTGGAGATCTATTGTATTGGAGAGTGATAGTTGATAGATTGATAGCTGAGGTGACCGTGTGGAGACCATATCTGCGGATGCACAGATGGGATGGGATGGAGAGACAGTTAGCATGCCTACAGAGGAACCGCCTACTGAGAGGATGATATCCACACATCATAGTCCCATTCTACTTCGACCGAGTACGGAGGCAGTTCGGGCTAGAGCAGTGCGTCCCAGCCGATGTGCCCATCTACACTCGACACTCGCGAGTCCTTCCTAGACCCAAAGCAGTAGCGAGACCGACGATAGATGATATCGAGATCACAAATATAGAGGGATCCGATCAGGATGTGGTCACTGATTATGCTGCAGACCCCGGGGCATAGCGCAGGTATCATTCCTGGTTTGTGAGATCATACCCAGGGCCTATCTTTCCATCAGATCATCCGATAGACCATCCAGGTCCATGGAGGCATGGAGACCGAGATGAGGATCAGGGATCCAGGTCAGAGGAGCCAGAGGAGGGAGAGGGTCATGAGGAGGCAGGAGGTCCTGATCTGCCTATAGGAGATCAGCCTAGTGCCAAGGAGGAGGAGGACGAGGATGACGATGAGGAGGAGAGAGATGATGATGAGGAGAATGAGGATGCAGATGAGAGTGAGGATGACGAGGAGGATGAGGATAGAGAGGAGGAGGAGGAGAGAGATGATGAGGAGGAGTCAGATGCAGCCCCTCACCATTCAGGGGATGATACCATAGCCTTAGATCCTCCCGTTATTCCCCAAGAGGGGGAACACGACGCGCTACGAAGATCTGCACCTATCACGCACAGATCATTCGAGCATGGGGAGCCTAGTAGTTCCCAGTCACAGATGCTACCATATCATGATCCCTACTGGCGTGAGGGAGATCTAGGTATAGTAGGTTTAAATTGATTGATTGATGTTTTGATGATATAAAATGGTACTAACACAAAATCTGTTCTACTACTATAGCTAATGTGCAGGAGTGGCGCTCCTTGATCCAGCAAGCAGTGACAGATATCTCCACGACAGCACAGATCCCTAGTTCCTCACAGGTTGCTTATAGACCTCAAGGGAACGCGGGTCGGCATGATGATTTGTTTTCCCCATTTCGAGTACAGGTAGAGATATGGAGGGAGAGAGAGCGGGCTCTATCAGAGGACCTTCAGCGAGCACAACGTGATCTAGCAGCAGCTCAGGCTGAGGCTACCTCGTATCGCGCTATCCTTATGGATAGGGATCATAGGAGTTCCTCTCGGAGCCATTCACGATCTATATCACGGTATACCCCCATGGGTCCACCTGCATGGCCGGATCAGGAGGGAGCATCTAGTCGTCACTCTCTAGCCACCAACCCTAGGGATAGGAGATGATTTTATGATGTAGGGTAGGTCACATTTTGGATTTGTAGTGACCTACCTTTGTATATTGATCCACATATATATATATATATATATATATATATATATATATACATGCTTCTTTGTTTCAAACGTGTTATCTTTAATGCCTAAACAATGTGTATTGTGATTAAAGTTAATACATTTGGTAGATGTACATGTATGTTCTGAATTTAATTTCCATGTGATTGATTTCTCAATGCTCCATGATTAAATTGATACATGTGTGACTTAATTAAAATATTTAATCAAGTACTACATTGATGATAAGGAAGAAAGTATGTATTAAGCCTACGAATCATATAACCAATGTGATTTAATTTGAATTTAAACACAACATGACATGATTCAACTTAACACATAAAAACATTGTATAATATGTCAACATAATGAAAAATGTAAATCTTTTGCAATTTACATAAAATGAATTCAAGACAAACCATAAAGTAAAGACACATGCTTGTCAGGAACGAAGCAATATAGATTAAACAAAACATCATTTAATTCTACTTGCTCTAACAAAGATATGTTAACATATTATCCAATTTTGAAGAAGTGAGAAAGGAAATAGATAAATGATAAGGAATGAGGAATTAAGCATAATATCTTCGCAAGTGCATAGCGTTTATAGGGTCTTTAAGAGGCATACCATCTACATCTACTATTTTGTAAGCACCTGATCCATAATCTTCAATAAAGATATACGGTCCAAGCCAATTAGGACTGAATTTTCCCTTTTCGTCAAGTAAGGCATTCACATTGCGTTGATTCTCATAGAGCACTAAGTCACCCACTGAGAAGGAATGTTGAATAACCTTATCATTATAGTTTCGTTGTAGAGTTTTGTGATACGCTTGAATATGCTCAAGAGCATTTATACGCTGTTCATCAAGCATCTCAAGCTGTTGAAGTCTTTGTTCTCTATAGGAGTCATCATCTATTTTACCTTTGAGAGAAACTCTAAGTGATGGAATCTCTAATTCTAAAGGCATGATAGCATCAGCACCATAAACAAGATTATAAGGAGTAGTTCCCATGGCAATTCGTACACTTGTTTGGTAGGCCCAAAGAGCATAGATTAGCTGAGTACTCCAATCCTTACCATGCTTATTCACAGTTTTGTGAAGAATTTGTTCGATTATTTTATTGGATGATTCGGCTTGACCATTTGATTGAGGATAGTATGGTGTAGAAAATCGATGTTTGATATGATATTTCTCAAGGAATTGCTTCACGTCTTTATTTTTAAAGGACGTCCCATTATTAGAGATTATAGTGGAAGGTATCCCAAATCGAGAAATAATATTTTCTAGAAGAAATCGACAAATCACTTCAGCTGTAGTGGAGCGAAGAGGAACAGCTTCTACCCACTTTGTAAAGTAATCTGTTGCGGTTATAATGAAAACATGTCCTTGAGATGAAGGAGGAGAGATTTTACTGATGAGATCCAACCCCCATGCAGAGAAAGGCCAAGAAGCTACCTGAGAATGGAGTTCTTGGGCAGAAGCATGAATCAAATTATTGTGTTGTTGGCATTGATGACATTTCTTAACAAATGAAAAAGAATCCTGCTGCATAGTTTGCCAATAATATCCCATTCGAAGTAATCTTTGAACCAAGGATTTACCTCCAAAATGCCCCCCACAGGCACCTGAATGTGCCTCTTCAAGAGCAATAGGGATTTCTGATTTGTTAAGACAGCGAAGGAGAAGACCGTTATAACCCCTTCAGTAAAGAACATTAGAAAGAATGATATACCTAGCAGACAACTTGCAAACTCTAGCCCTGGTGTTCCTATTGGTGGAATTAGGAAAGGTACCATCAGTCAAGTATCTTACAATATGCGAGTACCATTCATCTGAGTCTATGAAGTCACAACATGTCACCAGGCTTGAATCATCTACAATAGCTGGAGAAGTAAGGTTGTGAATAACAAATTTAAGATCAACCATAGGGTCCTCTAAAGATACAAGAGAAGCCACACATGCCATTGCGTCCGCATGTCGATTATCTTTTCAAGGAACAGGTTCTATGGTGTAAGAATCAAATTTTTGTAACAAAGAGATAGCAAGATCTTTATATTGTGATAACTTGTCTTGTTTCGCTTGATACAACCCTGTTACTTGTCTTATAATCAGTTGAGAATCTCCAAAAATATGTATGTGTTTTATATTCAAAGCTAAGGTTGCCTTTATTCCTGCTATAAGAGCCTCATACTCAGCAATGTTATTGGTACATAGGAAATTGAGACGGTAAGATAAGGGAATGGACTTCTTTGTAGGAGAAATTAGAACAACACCTGCCCCCGATCTCGTACGACACTTAGAGCCATCAAAGTATAACTCCCAAGTTTCATCTTTCTCTGTACAAAGGATGAAATCGTCAGGAAAAGACTCAGGGTTAGGGAAGGAGAAAGGTGAAGGGGCCTCGACTAAGTGATCAGTCAACGCTTTCCCTTTAATTGCTCTTTGTGAAACAAATTTAAGGTCAAATTCAGTTAACATCATAACCCACTTAGCTAGGCGTCCTGATAAATCAGTTTTAGAGAAAAGATGCTTCAACGGATCAAACTTTACCATGACGTGGACTTCTGAATTTAAGAGATAATGTCTCAATTTCTGAGTCGCAAACACCAAGGCCAAGCATTGTCTTTCTATCACAGAATATCGGGTCTCATAATCGAGTAAGGTACGACTTATATAATAAACCGGACACTCCTTACCATCTTTATCATGTTGTGCCAATAATGTTGCAAGAGCATGAGAGGATGCAGCCACTGTATAAAGAAGGAAGGGTTTAGAAGGTTCGGCCGGTCGAAGGATAGGAGGATTAGCCAAATACATTTTTAAATCTTCAAATGCTTGCTGACAATCCTCATTCCATTGAAAAGTGATATTCTTTTTGAGAAGTTGAGTGAAAGGAAAAGTACGATCCGCAAGTTGAGATACAAACCTACGAATAGCTTGAATTTTTCCTTGTAAGATTTTGAGTTGAGACACATTTCTAGGAGGTGGCATGTTGACAATAGCATCTATTTTCTTAGTATCCACCTCAATCCCTCGATGCGAAACTATGAATCCTAATAGTTTTCCACTATCCACACCAAAAACACATTTTCGGGGATTCAAGCGCATGTGATATTTTCGAATCCTTTCAAAGATTTGACGAAGGATCTTAATATGATCTATGCGAAGCATGGATTTGGCTAAAACATCATCAACATAGTCTTCTAGAGTCTTATGCATGTAATCGTGAAAGATAAGGGTCATCGCTCGTTGATAAGTTGCACTGGCGTTTTTAAGTCCAAAAGGCATCATTATCCAACAAAACGTACCCCAAGGAGTGGTGAAAGCAGTTTTGAATTGATCTTGAGGGTTAATGAAAATTTGATTGTATCCTAAAAAACCATCCATGAAGGATAATAAGGCATGTCCTACCGTAGAATCAACTATCATGTCAATGTTTGGAAGAGGGAAATCATCTTTTAAAGAAGCCTTATTTAAATCCCGGAAATCGGTACACATTCTTATTTTATTATCTGGTTTAGCCACAGCGACAATATTTGAAATCCATGGGGAATAATCAATAGGGCGGATAAATCCAGCCTCCAATAACTTTTCAATCTCAGCCTTAACAAGCAAAGCCACCTTAGGATTCATTTTTCGAATCTTTTGTTTCACGGGCTTAGCATCAGGGACTAAGACAATATTATGAGTAACAATCTTAGGATCTATACCAGGCATGTCAGAGTATGTCCAAGCAAAGATCTCGGGGAATTCATGCAATAAATCTTCATATTGTTTTTGTTCCTCTTCATCCAAACATTTTCCAATTTTAATAACTTTTTCTTCATTGCAAGGATCCATCTTAACATTAGTGGTGTCACTTATGAGAAGATTACTTTGTTGAGGAGTATCCTCTAGCTGAGGGAATTCTTTCACAATCTCATCGTTATCCGTCTCTTTTCCAAAATAGGCTTCAGTGTTCAAACAATAAGGGAGTCCCCTATTGTGATGATAACGAGGAAGAGTATCATATGCTCCTAAAAATTCAGCTAAAGCATCATCGGTAGGGAAAACATCAAAAGCACAAGCACACGAAGGATCCTCATCAATGTACTCGGGGTGTTGCATTGATAGAGAGGTAGAAATAGCATTAACACTAATACAGGGTCTTCTAGAAGCTTTAGTGGGCTTATAGGGATTATAGCCAAGTCCAAAGGCATGGTTGTGAAGATTATTCTCTAGAGGAACCTTTATTCCTTGTTCGTGAGTGCCACAACCATTTCCATGATACCCATG
Organism: Cryptomeria japonica; assembly: GCF_030272615.1. Classification (NCBI taxonomy): domain Eukaryota; kingdom Viridiplantae; phylum Streptophyta; class Pinopsida; order Cupressales; family Cupressaceae; genus Cryptomeria; species Cryptomeria japonica. The sequence continues at coordinate 236,839,031 of NC_081407.1, read as the reverse complement.
CTTAGCAAAAATGCAAAAACCACGACCATAACGATCAGCCATTTCAGACAGAGAAGGCGGTTTTTCATAAGACAAAGAATCAAACTCTTAGGTTCAGGTAGTGTTGATTGATTTTTAGCTTCTTCCTTCTTTTCAGCTTTAAGCTCTCTAGAAGGAACCTTATATTCACCTACAAAGGTAGGATTAAAATCAAGGGATCCCCAATCATCATCTGCGAGAACCTTCTCAGGATCAAAATCCTTCTTATGTGTAGTTTCAAATCGAGAAGAGTCTTCTTTAGGAGCTCCAGACTCATCCAAAGAATTTTGATCATCAAAGAGTGAGGATTCACCGATAGGTATTTTATTTAAAGAGTCACCACTAGATGAGGGCGGCTTAGAGGCACCCCCTTTGGAAGTAGATGTTTGCAAACAAGCTTGAAAGTTGGTATCACCTATCAAGGTATATGTCTTATTGTTGTAGATAAACTTAACTTGTCTGTGCAATGTAGAGGGGACAGCTTGCATACTGTGAATCCAAGGTCTCCCTAATAACAAGTTGTATGTTAGATTTCCCGACATAACATGGATAGGAGTAGGCAAAGTAACAGGCCCCACTGTGATGGGTAAGGTGATAGTACCTAATGAAGTTTTAGCCACATTATCAAAGCCTTGAATAGGACGAGAGTCCGGCTCAATTAGAGATGTATCCACATTCATCTTATGCAAAAGATTAATGCTACACACATTAAGACCAGAGCCATTATCTACTAGTGTTCGTCTTATAGCAGTGTCTTTCATGATAACCACAATCATCAAGGGATCATATTGATGTTGGATTTCACTAGTAGGCAACTCATCTTGGGTAAACACAATTTGAGCTTTAGGATTCATCACAGAGTTGACCAAAGATTCTATATTACTAGATGTATTCGGTGGAGGAACATTCAAATCTTTCAAGGCATCTTGTAACATTCCATGATGAGCGGAAGAAGTTTGAATCAAATCCCAAAGGGATATCTTAGCAGGGGTAGCTTTAAGTTGTTCTATGAGATCATATTCCTTACTAAGAACTTGTGAAATACGCGGAGCTTGCAGAAGAATTGGTTGAGGATTCGGAAGAGAAACTGGAATAACAGGAGGAGGACTAGGCTGCCTATTATTTCTGGTATGATAAGTATGGGCAACCGCATGATAACTCTCTCTAGTTATTTGCTTGGCATAACTATAAGGACTTATAGGTTTTCTTCCTTGCACAGTGATGATTGGTTTATTCGGAGTACGAAAGGAATCATGATCATACCCTGCTTGGACAGTAAGGAGAGGTGATTTAGGACCTTGAAAGGTGGGAGAAGGATAAGCACCTTGGACTTCAAAGAGAGGCTTTTTATGCTCATTCAAGTTTATCATGTTAACCAATTTAGAAGAGTTGTTTTTGTTTAGAGATTTCGATAAAGCCACAAAGTCATCAAGAGCATCATCCAACAAAGCATGATCATATCTATTGAAAGGTTTATCTTTTGATTCAAAAGGAGACATCTCCTCATAGAGGGGATTGTTGAAAACAACCATGTTACTAGATTTAGTGGAAGAGTTGATAGGAATGTACCCTTGAGAGGACTCATTCAACTTATCTTTCTCATCACAATGAAATGGCATAGTAACAAGGTTTATGAGTTTTTGGTAAAATGAAGGTTTGGCATCTTTAGGGTTCAAAAACTCATCTAAAGCTTCATCTAATTCATCTCGGCTATACTCATAATAATCATCATAAGCATGAACATTTTGCAAATAAAAGTCTGACATTTTGAAATAAAAATTGCATGAAATTTAAACACACAATGCAAAGAAACACACTTTTTTTTCTTTTTTTCTTTTTAATGAAAATGAAATGAAAACACACTAAATCTAGATCTAGATCTAACAAATGCAATGCAAGAAGAAGCAATGATAGATTCACATCGGGTTCACCAAAATGTGTGGGGGAAAAAGCGAGACTAGGTTATCATGCCCTAATCCTACCTTTTGTCACACATTACGGAATATGAAAGAGCCTAGAGGTATCACACAATTGGCTACTTCTTTTTGTGAAAGAGAGAGCCACGGGCTACCTATTAGGATTTCTATTCCTTTGTTGTAATTGAAAGGTAAGATTATGCAAGTTCAATTCCTAACCCTAGAATGCAAGTATGAACTAATAACAAGATTGCAGAATTGAACTTAAACAAGGGAAAGCTGTAAGTACAAGGATAAGACAAGAATGAAAATGCGTACCTGGAGTCAAAATCTGAGTGGAAATGTTCGGGATGGGGGCGCAGGCGCCACTGTCTTGATTCTGCACCTGAAATTGCACCTGAAACTGCTGTTTTGCACTCTGGAAACTGTCTGAAATGCTGTCTGTCAGGAGGACCAGGGTGCCCAGCACCTCTGTCCCAGGGACCAGGGCACCCAGCGCCCCTGTCCTGGTAGGACCAGGGCGCCCCACACCCCTGTCCTGGTGTTCTGCTCTGCAATTTGGTGTGGGGTGCTGTCTCAACCTGCTTCTTTCGGATCTGCAACCTGCGGCGTCGTCCGCGTCTCGAAACCTGCACTTATATCTGAAAAGGATGTTTGGGCGGCTATATAGGGTTTTGCCTTAGTCAAACCCCCACTTCAGTGATTTCCACCTCCACGAATAGCCAAGTTGTTTTGCAAAAGTAATGTGTGTGCAGACCTTGTGTGTATGCAAGATCTAAAATGCAAGTAAGCAAAGTAGAGCAACCTAGAAAGTAAACCCTAATTGCTTGTTAATGATAATGTAAATGCTCTAAATCAGGATGCAAAGTGATCTAAAGCATGGATAAATGATATATTGAAGCTTATGCAAAGACATGAAAACAACATGAAACCATACCCAACCCCCAAGGGAGGGGTACAAGCCAATCTTCAGTCGGTGATCTCCTATTGTTCTTCAATGTCTTCCAAGCCCTAAATGAATGGATGGAATTGATAAATGCTTGATAGAGGGATGTTGAAAGTTGTTGAAGTCTTCAAAGATCTGCTCTTTCGCTGCATATGAGGTTCCTGAAAACAAAATTCCGATCCCTTCAAATGAAGAAAGAGAGCTCTTATGTATGAAACCCTAGGTCGTAATTTTGTCTTTTGGCCAACCTAGAGATTGAATATCCCACCAATTTCTTGGGGTTAAGCTTTATTTTATGATTGGATCGCGCTCCTAAAATTTTGGGAAAAATGTCCGGGACCGTGTGCACTCTGGGCGCCACGGTCTTGATAACTTTTCACCAAATTTTCAGGGCCGTCAGATATGATGATTTTAGAGAGAATCCCGAAGTTACAGGTGATTTCGAGATGTTTTGACCCCCGAAATCAAGCCCCCAAGCTCAGAATAGGGCCTAATTAGGGTTTTTGATTAAGTAGTGTATTGGAAGAATAAAATGAAAGGGGCACGCTTTAATGAAAGGGCCCGACTTTATGATGTGGAAAATGATGAAATAGAACCTTTAGACCTAATTAATTTGATTAATTAAGTGCTAAAGGGGAAATGCAATGCAAAATGCAACTGCGCCAAGGCGGGTGCTAAACTAGGTGTTAAATTGTACTGCTTTAGCAAGTGCGTACAATTTATGACGTTACAGTATCATAACTCAATTTCCATGGGGCCAGTTTCATTTTCGAGTTTCATTTATCAACCTTCTCTTAATCTCTATTGAAATCATTCGATAAAATATTTAAATGTTTTAACCTCTATTTATTTATTGAACTAGTGTCCATACTTAGATGATACAATTGTTAACCATGCTGAGCTATTCTTGGTCTCTAACATAATGTTAAAATTCAATTTGTTTTAGGGTTTAGAGTTTTTATTTTGAAAAATAGTAGATTAGGTTGTTGAATCCATATGTATCTGACACTACTTCAAGTTTTCTCTCATTTTGGGTAGGGTGGGCATGTTACCCAAACTGTATTGGGTAATACTGCATCTATATCCATGATAACCTTGATATTTATTTATAATAAAGGTGGCATTGAGAATAGAGGAAATGCATTACAGATTTGGGGAGCAATATTTGGAGAAAGAATTCGGGGTTTGTGAAACCATTGTATAAAGATTGACAGTTTTGTTTTACAATGTTATTGGATTAACATAACGTACTTATCTTGGTGTGCCAAGAAGTAGGAAAATGAACCGATTGGTAACAACATGTGTGGGCACTAAGAAGGTTCTAGATCTCCCAAGGGCACAAAATGGACTGCTAGTGTGAACTTTACAATGAAAACAGAGGTGGGCAGAGCATCTCCCTGGCAGTAGTATTGGCTCATACACAAAGATCCTATGTTGCATATTGTGAGTAGTAGTAATGTCTCATAACAAAATATCCTTGGGTGGCACCTTCAAAGACAATCTACAAAGATTTTCCTTTTAATGCACAAACTAGGCAAAACTTCATGTTGTGTGACTTTGAATTCCATAGTATAACCCATATTGAGTAATAGATGTTGTCCATGCTCTACAATTATTAAAATGTTTGTTCCAACGACTTATATTTTCTTTGAAATTATAAAAATGTTTATTCCAACGACTTATATTGCTTGATTGAAAGGTTAAAAATTGTCTCTTGATGTGTAAGAGTAGATAGTGTATTCATACAACTTTTTCCATTATATTTCAGGGCCTATATATCTATCTAAACATGTTTCACTTGTACTTCATTTGTTATCCTTGCCTAGACCTCTAATCACTGTCCCATGTCTCTTGACTGATATTGCATCATATTTAACTTTAAAGTAATAATATCTTGTTCCAATGACTTGAAATTCTTAATTCCTTTTTTATAAATATTTTTGAGGCATTATGTCAAACAGTTCACATACATTTGCTACTACTATTTATTTTGCATGCATGTCTAATAGAGTTGCTTAGGTGATCTAGGATAATTCTTGAAAAGATGCCTTTGCATATGAATACAAATTTCCCTTTTTTGTATTAACATTTTACTAATTCAGTTTGTCAAACCGTTGTCATGATAGCTTCATATTTTACATAAATGTATACTAACACAATATGTCAAACAATTTGCATGCATTTCTTCAAATCATTTGGTAAAATAATTCACAGTGAAAAAAAATGTAAATTAAGTTTTATTAAATATTTTCTAGAAAAAAAAAATTGTAGTCATGATGACTACAAACATGTTTGATATGTTTCAATGAACATCTGTACCTATGTATCAAACCTCTCATTCCAAGCTAGACATGGGGAAGTCCATTCTTCTCAAACATGTTTCAATGAACATCCGTACCTATGTATCAAACCTCTCATTCTAAGCTAGACATGGGGAAGTCCATTCTTCTTAACCTACCAAAGCATTGTAATTACTTGGAGATTGCCAAACACTTTTTCAGCAAGCTATTCATTTGAATACTTGTATACATATTTTTAGTGATATTTGTAGTTTCAACATCTCTTAGAAATAATTTCCCTTTATGGTTTAGTGAGCACTCAAATCTTTTCCAACCTTCCTGTTTTGGTATGGGTAAGGGGAGCACTGGTATAAGTTTCAGACTTTTAGTTTTGTAATAATGATTTTCTTTTACTTTAAAAGTTTTGAAGCCTTTTAACAATCTACTATATGTAGATGATACAATCATTTTTGAGTTTTCATTTATGAGATAGAAGCTTCTCTTCAACCAATGCATACGATTTTCTTGGATTTTGTTTAATTGAAACTTAGTTGAAAATAGAGCTGCTTGAAAATGATGTGGAATAGATATTTCATCTTTTAGACAAATTCAAAATTTTCCCCAAGTTCCTTCCTTAAATTATAGGTTGTGAGAACATTGTGCATGGATTTTTAACTCAATTTTAGGAAGTATAAAAGCCTTGGTGCAGCTACAATCATGTATGGGTTTCACCCTTCTGCAGCTGCACCGTCTTCCCATAGTACTAGCATTTTTCAGACTCTGGAGATACAAAATTTGTTGATGTTATACCTTAGTCCCATTGACTTGTCAGTCGAACACATAGGTATGTAGTATCTAGCCTTATTGGCCCTTACTTGAGGACTTATGTCTAAAAATCCTTTTGGTCTATTACTAAGAACATAGATAACTTAGCCTTTCAACTTATTAGCATGAACAAAGATAAACTTAGCATTTTAGCCTCTTTGTCAACAATATCGATGTAGGAATAAATTTACTTAAACATGTTTATTTATATATATAATTCTCAATTAAATAATATGGGCATAAACGATTATTTTTAATATGAAAAAAATGAAACTGAATTTGTTCAGTCTAAGTAACATTAATTCTATTTTTACTAAGAAATTATAGACATACAATGGTGAGAATTTAAGTCAATATTCTACATGCAGAGTGAGTTGTTAAACAATTTCTCTTGATAATTGTAGAGGTACAAAGATCAATATATTACTATTTATTTTCTTTCATAATAAGTCAAATGATTATCAGTTTGATATTCTTGGGTTAACGACTTATTGATTAGGTTGTGATTTGATATTCCTAGCTTATTCTTCATTAGTGTTGCTTATTAGATTCTCTTTTAATATGTGTTTATTCATTCTAATTGCTAACGATGATGTCATAATTGACAAAATATTTTTTTTGATGTTCCAATTTATTTAGTTTCTATATTATGACATTCTGATTTATTATCTACACTATTAGATATAATTATATTCTATTGATGTTAATTTGAGGATATTTTTAAATAGTAGCATCTCGAAAATAATTGGCTAAGTGAGTCAATAGATGAAATAAGATTTAATATAGTATATCCAGAACCTTTTTAATAATTCTAATAAGACATATAATATTGATCTCTCAAAATCGTGGTTGTAGAACTGTCTCAACTTTTAATCAGAGCATAAAATAGATACAAATACAAATTTAGGTTGTTTGGTTTCTGATTACAGATGTTTGAATTATTTTGAATTTCCTATTCAATAGTTTCAATTCATTCATTATAGACATTTGAAGTTGTATAGATGTTTCAAGCTTCTTGGAGATGTTCTACAATAGTTCTTATTCATATACTAGAACTCTAAATAATAATGCTGGTGCTTTTTCCTGTTGTTTTAAAAAATCTAGGTTCTTCAAACTATCCAAACTATATTCACCATTGTTTAACTCTCCCTTTGATTTCCTATATGTCTGTATACTCTATTCCTTTCACCGATAGTTCTAGTGCATATCTTTATTTATGTTGCTCGTCTATTTGCGACGGATATTAGATTTTGTATGTCAATTTTAATTCGTAAACGTAGTTAAATTGTGATGTTCTAGTGCTTCTATCTTAGCTGGAAGAAAGGCATGAACAGGTGCCCATGTTTCACTTGTTAGTTTCTATTTTCCGGTTTCCCAATATTTGTTCATACTACTTGCAAAATACAATGGCCAACAATATCATTGTTGAATCAGAATATCTTTGTTATCTGATCGAAATGGTTACTAGGAATTGAAACATGCAGCACTTGTTCTTGTCTCATTGCTCTTTCTCCCAAAATTTGAAACTTTGAAACTATATCTCTTTCTCCCTTCCATTTTATGTTTGTATATACCTATGTAATATTCACATAAATAACTGTAATGTCTTATGCATACATAATTTTATAATTATAAACTTAAATGTAGTGTTGCCTCCGATCATAGTTTAACTTCACACTATGTAAGTATATACCTAAATTATATTGTAGTAAGGAATAGGTATCTTTTTCTTTTGTCAACAACACCGATTTTTAATCTAACATTGCTAATGCAATTTTTCTAAGCACAACATACTCTAAACTCGAATATTCATTGCTTATGTTGAAAGAGTCCCTTTCTCAACATAACAAACACTCTGCGAGGTATGATTCTTTCCTATTTTTATAGTTTCATCTATTTTAGACCTCTTTTGCATTAATATAGTAATCATTTATGTAATGTTAGTAAAGACAACAAAATGATAACAAAATATTCTTTTCTAACAAGGACTATAATAGCATAAACTATAATGTGCGTCCTCACATTGTAATGTTATGTTCTAATGGTAGAGTTACTTGTTGAGTAACCATAAGAATTCCACAATATATGGGAATTAATAAAGTTGATCTACTATTGATTGCTTGATATATATGTTTTTTTCTTTTGGGCTCCTCTTCTTTTATGACGCATTGCTCATTCATTGAAATTTTTTTTTCCTTACTCTCTTTAATGTCTCTGGTTTCTTTCTTATGTTGTGTGTTCAACATATTTGATTTACATGTTTTCTGGATCACAAAGCACACTGAGCATTGATAGCATCTAATTACACAAGACATAAAGGGTAAGATACTTTTCTGCTTCTATTGTGCATTGTACAATTCAAATGATGCCCTCAAATCTGGTTAATTGTCTGGAATATTTGAGGTTTTGTGGTTGTTTTAAAATTCTCTTTAACTTAGTTAATGTGCTTAGATTACTTTAAAACAAACAACTTAAATTCTGCATATGCATGAATGTATATGCCAAACTATTTTGTTTCGCAGCAAAGGTAGAAATAAACTTTATGCAATATTCTTTGTTGTTCAACAAACAACTTTATTCTTGCCTTTTTAAATCATGATTCTCCTACTCCTACAATGCAAACTTTACTTTTAAATCTTTATGTATGCCTCATCTTAGCTAGACGCACTTTTCATTTTCCATGACAATAATTAGGAAATCATTTTTCATGCTCCAGGATCGAGGGGCATGGCCTTTGTTGAGACCTTGGAGTTCAAATAGTGGGGTAATTGGCATGAATTTTATGATTAGGATAATATTGTTGAACTTTTTATTGTTAATTGTTTGATCATTGCTCCATAATGTACAACCTGGACCATAAATTGCAATCAACAAAACCATTAAAGAACATTATAAATACAAAGAACTATAAACCTTCTAGTGTGGACTTGTCAAAACAAACAATTGATATCGTATTGGAAAACAATAAAATGTTTTGGGTGAAATCATTTGTATACAATGTAGGCGATTATTTTTTTGAATCTTTGCAGTTCTTGTTACACATGTGATACACTTCTACGGAGCTTCGAATCGGAACTATTGACCATTTTATAATTTTCCTAGAAATCAATGATCTTGATGCTTTATATTCATATGACCATAAGTTGGACCCCCAAGGATTGTATTAAATGCATGGAGTATGTGACGTTGACACTTATCTATGACATATGCGTCTCCCAAAAATTTCAATGCCAGGTTGTAATGAGAATGGCCTTTGGGGATATGCATTTTGTATTGGATGGCTAGACAAATGGTAAAAAATTGAAATTTGTGTTTGGTCTTTAACAAGAAAATCAAATTACTTGCACTTCAATAAGAACTTACAAAGCAATGCATCTTCTATCCTATTCCATGACCAAAACCCTACTTGTGGACATTTTGAGCCACTAACTAACAAGAAAATGACTCTACACATGATGCAGATTGGATTACTAGACAATTCAAAGATGACTCAGACATCGACTAATAGTTTTGTAAAAGGCAAGTTTGCAAATGCAGTGCCCAACCTATGCAAAGATCATTGTCAATGTCAGATTGTGGCGACAACTTGTTCAATATAGTATCCACTCTAACAAACAATGAATACGATGGCCCATCTCTTTGATGGTACATGGCTCAATCGTTTTATAATGCACTACTCTGCAAAGACAATGTAGTTATAGGTTGCATAGAAACATGTATCCATTGTGACCTCACGATTAGTTGTGGCGTGTCAAGCAGTGATAACTTTAAGAAACCCCCCCTTAGAAAATTGTATAAAATCTTGGCAAATATTTATTTATTTCTAAAATTAATAAAATGTTTATTGGCGAATCTTTCTTTTTTATATAAAAATAAATTAATTTTATTGGCAAATTTGTTTTTTTTAAATTTTTTTGGTAGAAAATATTGGCGAATCTTGGAAAATAATCATTTTATGCATTAATTACTATTGCATTTTCTTTCATCTGAAAATAGTTTTTTAATAAAAAAGTAAAGGCATGAAGGTTGAATTCATTAATGAGTTTAAGGGTTAGACTATACTTTATTTGGTTTCTACCATTAACTTAAAATAATCTAATAGCCCTCTTTCTATTTTGTGAGATAAAATTTACAAACAATTTGTAATACTTATGGGGCCAAAAATTGCTTTTATACCATTGGTTTTCACTGAAGTCAACAATTCAAAAGCAATTTCAAACCCCACGAGCATTACAACTTGTAGGTACATTTTACCTCATGGAATAGAATGAAGGTCATTATATTATATTTTAAATCAATGGTGGAAATAAAATATTGTTTATATAACTCTAGAGTAACTAATAATTATGATATATTATTGGTGAATTAATTTGGATTTCTACAATAATTTCTAAAATGTTGGCAAATCTGATCCAATCATGTATCAAATATTGTGGCGAATCTTTAAGTTCAAAAAATTAATAAAATAAATTCTTTGGCAATTTGAATAACATTAAAATAAAAATTTGTAAAAATGTGGTGATTTGGGTCACCTTAAAAGTTGAAATTATTAGCCAAATTTGATTCCCAAATTTTAAAAAATAGCCAATTGGCGAATATTAGCCACTAAAGTTTTCACTAGTGTCAAGTTGGCAAGCGTATATCGCAAAAATTGGAGATCCATATGAGAAAAGCAAGCTTGAAGGTACAAATTTATGTTTTGAGTGGCTATCCTACATCTTCCAAGTAAGAGTGGAAGTGTGGTCAAGAGTGACCAACATGTGCATACAAGAATATTGCAAATCCTTAACACCTAACAAAGTATACAATATCATGAGTTATAAAGTCAACAAAATGCATACACACTATAACTCATCTGGAGTAGACAATATAATGGCAACTCAAACTAATATTGAACAACCACCTACAATGACATTGGTTCAAGCAAGACCAACAACTAATTTGCTTAGGCTCAAACAATTTATTCAGAACAATGAATATGCATGAATCAATACATCTACACAATCAAAAAATGCTTTAAACAAAGTTGTGCATGCATCAACATCTATCGAACCGGAAAACAATAAATGAAGTTGTTCACAAAAATCACACATGACTCACTTCACAAAGTGAAACAACAAATACGTAGAACAACTACATATCAGGGGATTCAAAACTCAACAAGAAGCCCACAAAAAAAAACTAGAACTTTACATTGAAAAGATACAAGACACACCAAAATATGTCTATGCAATATGTGTGCGACTCCATTTTAAGAAGAACATGATAAATTTAACACCAAAAATGATACAAGCATACCAACATCTACTACCAAACAAAGAGTTCATTTCTAGTCAAAACATATGCAAGTTTTCTAAACATCAACTAGACCAAAATATTAAATCATCATATGCAATTCAGAATATATCAACACAAATAAGCCACTAGTACACACGTCTACACTTTCAGAACTTGAAGAAAGATTAATGTCACTTTGGATTACATTTGCCCAGATTTGGCAATTAGGACACAAAAGATCCCAAATTGGATTAATTGGAACAATTATTAATGTACCAACATATATTAATATTGTACAAACAACATTGCCATGATCATCTAATGAAACATGGACAGTTGTTGTTGCGTTGAAGAGACGTTTGCAATACAAAAATGCATATCAAAAAAGCAGTATGCATTTGAACACTGTTATGAATTCTCTAAATAAATTATGCAAAACAACATTATACAAAATGCAAAATATGAAACTAAACAAAAAATGGCACGACCATTTGTACCCTTCACAAGAAGAGGCAACTAGTAGCGACTCTTCATCAAGTGACAATGACAATGAAATTGACAATACCATGGAGGTTGAAACAGACACTGTGATACATGGGTTCAATGAGTCACGAACTATAAATTCTCTTCAAGACAAAATGATCGAAATCACACCTATAGAAGAGAAACAACCTTTGGGAATATTCCAAGACAAGTATGCAGAAGAGATGAACTTCCAACGTTATTTTTTGGCAAACCATGTGACGAACAAATTCAAAAAAAAAAATCATATCGAAGAATTTCTCAATGGGAATTGCAAAATCCAAATCTAGTATTTGCATATCACACCACTAATTTGTTTTTCAAAGATATCAAAATACTAATTTCTCAAGTGTTTTCTTGCATTTGGATAAGAATCCGCAAAGGAAAGTTAAAAGGAAGAACATTGATAGCAAGAGATATCAAGTTCAAACCAAACCTCGCGAAAATTCTGCAATCCGATATTGGATATACAGATTTCAAGAAGATCAGAAATTAACCAGACTATTTGCAACATCTCAAGAAGAACGTTTTTGCAATGATACGACAATTAGGACCACCAATTTTTTTTTTGACATTCACTAGTGCAAAGAAAAATTGGGCGCCATTGACACAAACATTGGGAGAACTCTACATGACACATCACAAAACCACAAGACAAATGCAACTTGATTCATTGTCCGACATTGACATTTCATCTTTGATAAAAAAAATATCCTGTCACTTGTACTTGTATACGGTGAAAATGGATAACAATAATAACAATATTGAAAGGCTAACTAGATTCAACCACAAAACCCTAGCCTAACAACAACAAAGATCCACCATAACATATGAAGATTACCTAAGACAATGCAAATCACAAGAAATCACAAAGATTATACCATCACATGTCCAATAGGGTTTTGATCTCCATTCTTCCTATCTCCATTGATCTTGCTTGATATATTTGCTCTCAGATTTTATATGCACAAGAGCTCAACAAAGAACAGAATGTGGTTGCAAGTAGGATCGTAGTGTAGTCAAGTCCTCCAAATTGTTGATTAGGTCATTAGAATGCTTGATTAGGGTTTGATAATGAAGAAGGAATCTCCTTAAATAGAAGACACAATATGAAATGGAGGGATAAGATTGAGAGGTGTAAAAGGAGGTCGGCTAAGATTAGAGGGTAGGTAGAAGAAATAATAAAATAATGAAAGGGGTAGGTAGTGTAGGAATTAAGAGATGAATGACATGTGTCATGTGTAGAAAAAGCTAATGAATTAATTAAATAAATAAAGATTTATTTAATTAATAGAAGAAGTGGGATAATTAAATAAATAAGATATTTATTTAATTTAGGAAAATGATAATTTAAATAAATAAATGTATTTATTTAAATGAGAAATAAGGCTAGAAGAGGATAAATGAATTAATTAAATAAATAAGGATTTATTTAATTAATAGAAGAATTAGGCTTAGATAATTAAATAAATAAAATATTTATTTAATTAGACATGACAATTTTGGGTGTCTACATTTTGCCCCTCTTTGAGACAATGTGGCTTGTCGCGTTGTTTCAAAGAAGATAAGATGAACTGATACAGAGTTGCCCCAGGATGGGAATGATATGCCCCCTCGAGAGATTGGATGAAAAAGTCTGGAAAGATTGCAGACAATCTCTCGATAAGAAAGAAAGGCTAGAATGGAATGGTCGGATAAAGTGACAAAGTCACAGGATAATGAAGACTGACTCGGGAAATGAAGGCGAGGGCTAGGGTAGGCTATAAGATAGACCACGGGCAAAAGACATCCTCATTGTCATCTACACCCCCACGAGATCACAGTGCAGAGTGAGAAAAAGAGCAGCAGCAGTCAGCAGCGATGGCTTTCGTACATAGATTCGACCGTGTTCGCCGATTTCAGAGACCAGCAGAGGCAAGAGTGCCGGTAAGTACCACCAAACCTCCTCGTACTTTGACGCATTTGCTTTTGTCATTAATGCATGTCGAATAGAGCAATAAATGCACCTAGGAATAGTGTACGAAAAAGTGCAAAAATGTGAAATCGCGTCTGCGTCGGTGCCAGGCGCGTCTGTGTCGGTGCCAGGCACGTCTGTGTCTGGAACCGCGTTTGTGTTGAATGCGGGCGCGTCTACATCTTGAAGGGGCGTTTGTGTGCCAAAGTCGCGTTTGTGACAAATGTAGGCACGTTTATGTCCAACAGGCACGTCTGTGTTGTTCAGGCGCGCTTGTGCAATATATAGGCGCGTTTGTGAGTTAGAAACGCGTTTATGTCTAAAAATGCAAGGTTTGGTCTTCTAGGTCAAATCGGCAGTTCTGTGATGAACATACGCTGTCGATTGGATAAGCTGCTGAGAGGATTCACTCAATCAGGTCCTTTAGGAAGACTAGGATAGATCAAGGCACTTTGTGATGAACAGGGAGTACCAAGATAGAGTACTTTGTGATGAACAGGGAGTACCCCAAAGTATGAGCAGCACTTTGTGATGAACAGGGAGTGCAAAATGTGAGTAACACTTTGTGATGAACAGGGAATGTCACACACATAGTACTTTGTGATGAACAAGGAGCACTACTAGGATAGATAGCAACACTTTGTGATGAACAGTGAATGTCACTAGAATAGATAACCATATGCATTTAGATAGTGAGTAGCATTTTGTGATGAACAGGGAATGCCACCATGACTAACATGATTGATTTGTTTGACTGCAGGAGTATTTGCCTATGCTAGAGTCACGGGAGAGATTCCCGTCCACACAGAGGTTGCGACCTGAGTTGTCTTTTCAGGATAGAGCTGCCATCGAGGAGATGGGTTTGAGACACGTATTGTATGTGCCTGAGTTTCGGGCAAACATGGGTTTGCTGACTGCGTTGGCCGAGAGATGGCATTCAGAGACATGCACATTTCATTTGCCGATGGGTGAGATGATAGTCACCCTCGAGGATGTCTACCGGATTCTGTGGATACCGATCGATGGAGAGCTGATTCCATATGATCGTGACGGAGACAGGGAGGCATTGAGACGGGTATTCCAGGATCCCGGACTAGAGATGAGAGCAGGACATGTGGCATGGGATACCATGACTGTGATAGGGTTAGCTTTGCCAGCTGTGATTGGAGGAGTTATCAGTGGGTTCCTGTGTCCGGATAGGGTGACACGGGGATTGGCAGTGGGTTGGGGTGGAGCATTGGAGACATTGGTGATGCAGCACACCAGATATGCATGGGGTCCATGTGTTTTGGCCCACCTATATTATGAGCTTCACCAGTTTGTCTACCATGGATCAGTGGGACTGGGTTGTGGAGTGACACTACTGCAGGTTTGGGCATATGAGCATCTGCCTATCACGCAGCCGATACATTTCAGAGGCAGGGGACATGGACGGAGTTTTGTTCATCTGTACGACATGATCACGTCACAGCCTCGGATTGGCAGGTTAGAGTATTGGCGGCGAGTGATAGATGACATTGATGTCATCATCTGGAGGCTGTATCTGGGATGCGAGGAGTGGGAGGAGGATGCAGTGGAGCTGCCTTACACCTTCAGGAGCAGATATTTGATTGGGTGGATGCCCTATATATTAGAGAGACAGCTGGTGGACAAGGTTGGCCGACAGTTTGGTCGGATCCAGCGGATGCCACGAGGCTCGGGTATGTATGCCCGTACAGTTAGGGATCAGGCGCAGTTCGGGCCGTTGTTGTCATATGATCAGGCAGTCACACAGCTAGCAGAGATGATACCCCTTCCTTGGGACATGTGGCCTGAGATTGAGGACGTCGGGATGGATGCAGAGTATACAGCGTATTGGGCCGAGCATCCATTCCCCCGATTGACAGATCCAGGAGAGCTACTGGATGGAGATGGAGGAGGAGATGATGATGATGATGGTGGGGGTGATGGGGGTAGAGGCCGACGGTGGGGGAGGGGAGTAGTTGGGGAGAGGAGGGTGGCACCTCGGAGAGAGGGTGGACAGGAGGGACAGGCCCAGGTGGTGAGGGGTCGCGATGGAGTGCGTCTGCAGGTACCAGCAGCACAGGGTCCTAGAGCACAGGGACAGAGACAGGGACAGGTGCAGGGACAGGTACCAGTACAGGCACTGGGACAGAGACAGGTATAGGGACCTAGGCATGTACCAAGATAGGTACCCATTCAGGCACCAGTACAGGTACAGGGAGGGGTACAGGGGCAGGCACCCGCAGAGGGAGAGCCATGGGCAGAGGCAGAGGGGGGTGACCCAGTGGAGGCTGAGCTGCTGGATCTGAGGGAGATCTGCCAGGGCCAGGAAAATGAGATTCAGGATCTGGAGAGGGAGAGGGATCGGCTCAGGACCAGGCTCAGGGATACTGAGTGAGAGCGGGATCAGGCTATCCAGCGCTACACAGAGGCTGAGACAGCGCTGAGGGCAGGGAGGCAGGCGGTGGAGGACACAGGAGCAGGCTACGCATATGTCCTGTGAGCCGGAGAGGAGATTTCCTACTGGAGGGACCTGTATTATGGTGTCGTGCCAGTAGATCAGCAGGCGAGGAGATTCCATAGACCATCGCGGATAGTGACAGCTACGGGAGGGAGCCGGAGGAGACAGGCATTGAGTGGTGGGGTCATGGGTCCTCCACCACCACCAAACAGGCAGGGTGATCCTGGAGTGGGTCCTTCTAGGGCTCAGATTCCGTCGAGGCCAGGCGGATCCGAGGGAGGGAGTTCATCATAGCCATAGAGGGCTCCCTTGTATCAGTATTTGTACCATTTTTTTGTATTGTAGACACCTGCAGGTGATTGTAGCCATATGATTTTTTGACATCATTGTATCATGACATTTTTGATTATATATATGAGAGATGATTCATTTTTGTGGCAGCTATATGCATGTGTACCTATGTGATGAGATGTTCTTATGTGATGCTTATGATATGGATGCAAATATTTACATGATGCAATGCAATATTTTTGTTCTTTTATGATTCTATATGTTATGCTAATGCAAATGTGAATGTATGTAATGCAGATGAATATGATAATGCAAATATAAATTGTGCTAACAGGTGTTGTGTGCAGGATGTGATGCAGTTGTGATATCTATATGTATGTATGAAATGCTTTTATGTGGTAATGCAGGTGCAACTACATGAAATGCAAATGTTTTTGGTGTGTCATTATACTCAGTCATGTGATAGTAGGCTACGCGGACTTGAGAAGGACGATGGAAGTCAATCAAGAAAGGGGGATGGAAGACAGAAGATATGAAAGTGAAAGAGCTTCTTGTGCGTTATCATCATTGAGCTTTATTATGGCAAGTAGGTTATGACAATCGAGGCATGTGTTCGACCCAGAAAGTCATTGTACCTGTTTGCATAGAGATAAGACAGTCACAAACAAGGAATGCCCCAGTTCACACTAGACTCACAGTGTCCTCATATCCTTGGACAAGTCATAGCATTACTAAGAGACAATCCGCAAACAGCAAAGAAAGATAGGTGACGATACCCCATCCTCGCCTTTCTAGTCAAAGACATCCTAGAGATAGAATCTCTAGTCAGAGACATCCTGGAAAAGCTAAAAGTCATGTCACCAGAAAGATAAAATCAAAAGAAAACCAAGACTCGACACCAACATCCACTGTAGTCCTCAATTTTAGTGTCTCTTGTCACTTGTATAAGTCTTATTTGATTGTGGTCACAATGTTTACTTTCACAGAAAGGATAGATAGCACTGAACCATATGTTGTCTGAGTCTGTTGAAAGATTTGATTTGTTGAAGCCCATTGTTTTTGCTGTATCTCATCTGAAACTGACTAAATCCATGAAACTGATACTTTATTGCGGAGAAGACGAAACTTTAATGCGGATCTGTGATGCAAATGTTGCTTTATTGCGGATTGTGCGCGAATAGACTTAAGGAAGCTGAAAGAAACTGTACTCCTCGGAACATGTGATGTTCTCAGTTCCACACCCATTACTAGACGTAGGATTTGCCTTAGCCACAGATAGGATCTGATTTATTATGGATGGAATGGGAGGTTTATTATGAATGGCTAACCAATCTTAGGTAGATCAATAACAAGCCATGATGGGAATGGGTAAGTTTATTATGAACGAATTGGTCGTGAGTGTGTGCAAAGTGAAATGATGAAAGAGAATCTTGAAGGAGGGAGGAGCAATGTCTCTACACATGGCGCTGGTGACCCAGTTTTCACCATGGTACTTACCCAGGGTGCCACCGAAGTGGTTTTCACCATTGGACAAAATTATTTCTCTTTACTTTTTTCGATTTTTCAATGTTTTTTGTGTCACAAGGCACCTGTTTGCCAGGTTTTCACCAAGTAACGATTTTTTTGCTTTATAATTTTTTTTGTATTTTTGAATTTTTTGATTTTTTTGTATTTTCGAATTAGGATATTCCGACGAGCTATGTGTAGAACCTGCGAAGATGCATGCTGTTGATATGATCCTCCAAAGGTTCACCTTCTGTAGTTGAGAGCTGATATGCACCAGAGCCATATACTGCTGTAATAATGTAAGGACCAAGCCAGTTTGGTTCAAACTTGCCCTTCTTCTCTCTGTCTTGCTGATTCTTGGGGTTTTCTCTGAGAACCAAGTCACCTACCTCAAATGTGCGAGGCTTGACCTTGTGATTGTAGTTGCGACTCATTTGTTGTTGGTAAGCCTTGAGATGATTAAAAGCAATTTGTCTCCGTTCATCCAACAGTTCTAGTTCTTGTAAGCGAGAGACCCTGTAGTCTTCATCAGTGATGATGTTTTGCAAAGAGACCCGTAAAGAGGGTAACTCAACCTCAATAGGCAAGATGGCTTCAGTGTTGTAGACAAGTGAATATGGTGTAGCTCCTGTAGGTGTTCGGACACTTGTGCGATAGGCCCAAAGTGCAGGATTAAGTTGGATATGCCAGTTACGACCAGCGTCGTTGACTGTCTTCTTGAGGATTTTAAGGATTGTTTTATTAGACGCCTTAGCTTGGCCATTACCTTGGGGGTAATATGGTGTGGAGAAACGATGGGAAATATGGAAGCGATCACAGAGTTCACGAACATCCTGATTTTTGAAGGGACGCCCGTTATCAGTAATAATGGACTTAGGAATACCATATCAGCAAATGATATAGTTAAGGATGAAAGTAGCAATTTGTTTTCCAGTGACTTGTGTGAGAGGCACGGCTTCAATCCATTTTGTAAAATAATCTGTGGTAGTGATAATGAATTTATGACCATTGGAAGGAGGGTGAATCTTGCCTATGAGATCGAGTCCCCACTGACAAAAGGGCTAAGGAGACGCAAGTGGTTGTAGTTCTTGTGCCGATGCATGTATGAGGTCTCCATGAATTTGACATTGCTTACATTTCTTGACAAACTGATATGAGTCTTTTTCCATATTGGGCCAATAATATCCAGTCCTGATGAGTTTCTTGGCCAAGGTAGGACCACTAGTATGCGGACCACATATCCCTTCATGCACTTCACGTAACGCAATTTGAGCTTCGTTGCTTTCTAAACATCTAAGAAGAGTGCCATCTAGACCTCGTCGGTATAGGATATCAGCTAGAATGACATATCGAGAGGATTGGCGAATGAAAGTGCGGCGTTGGTTGTTTGATAGATCAGGAGGTAAGATATTGTCGCGAAGATATGTGAATATGGAACCATATAACTGGGATTCGGGACCAACAACGCATATCATTTCAGTAGGAGTGATCTCATATGAAGGGACCAAAAGGTTATCCACCAAGAACTCATAGCGGGTCTCGTTTGGAGGTAAATCAATCAATGAAGCAATTGTAGCCATGGCATCTGCGGCGCGATTCTGCTCTCTTGGTATCTGCTCAAAGTCTATCTTTGTAAAGTGTTGTTTCAGATCATCCACCATTTGCTTGTAAGGCATTAATTTTTCATCTTTTGTTTGGTAATCATCAGTTGCTTGGTGGATGACAAGTTGAGAATCCCCAAAAACATGAAGTTCTTGGATCTTCCACTGAACTGCAATTCGTAATCCAGTTGTTAATGCCTCATATTCCACTATATTGTTAGTGCAAGGAAATGATAAGTGGTATGATTTTGGTATAGAATCACCTTGAGGAGTTATAAAGAGAATACCAGCTCCTACCCCATGCTGTGTGTATGAGCCATCGAAGTACAGTTGCCATGGCTTTGCACGTGACACTGTTAAAATGGATTCATCTGGAAATTCTGAATTTAAAGGAACATCATCTATCATGGGAGCATCTGCTAATTGATCTGCGATGGCTTGTCCTTTTATTGCTTTTCTGTCCACATACTCAATGTCGAATTCACTCAGGATCATTACCCACTTGGCCAGTCGCCCAGTAAGTGTAGCTTTGTTGAGAAGGTATTTTAATGGATCAATTCTTGCAATCAACTTAGTCTTATGAGTAAGCATGTAATGTCATAATTTCTGTGAAGCAAAGACCACGACGAGACATGCACGCTTGATTGGTGTGTAGTTTAGCTCGTATCCCACCAATGTGCGACTGATATAGTATACTGCTTTTTCCTTGCCCCCAGCAATTTGTTGCGCTAAGAGTGCCCCCAGTGCTGTTGGAGTAGCTGAAATGTATAATAATAGTGGTTGATCTGGAACTGGTGGCATCAGAATTGGTGGATTTAGGAGATAGTCTTTGAGTGTCTGGAAAGCCTGTTGACAGTTATCATCCCATTTGAATTTGATGTTTTTATGTAGCAGGTGCTGAAAAGGATTGCACTTATCCGCCAGTTGTGCTATGAATCTTCGGATGGACTGGAGTCTGCCCTGTAAGGATCAAAGTTGACTGATATTTCTTGGTGGTTGCATTTCCAAGATAGCTTTGACTTTTGCTGGATCCGCTTCAATTCCTCTTTTGGATACAATGAATCCTAGGAGTTTCCCGGAGGTTACTCCAAAGACACATTTCTTGGGGTTTAATCTTACTTTGTATTTTTCCAACCGATCCAAGGCAACTGAAAGTATGTCCAAGTGTGTATTTCTGTCTATTGATTTGACCAAGAGGTCGTCAACATAATCTTCCACCGTTACATGCATGAGATCATGAAAGATAGTAGTCATAGCTCTTTGATATGTAGCACCTGCATTTTTCAGCCCAAAGGGCATGACATTCCAACAGAAAGTTCCCCACGGACAAGTGAATGATGTTTTATGTTGATCCTCGGGTGCAATTCTTATTTGATTATAGCCAGAGAATCCATCCATTAATGATAGCATTTCATGACCTGCTGTGAGATCAACAATCAAGTCAATGTTTGGTAATGGGAAGTCATCCTTTGGACAAGCTTTGTTGATGTCTCTGAAATCTGTGCAAATTCTAATGCTGCGATCTGGTTTACTGACAGGTACCAAATTGGAGATCCATTCGGGGTAATCAATTGGGCATATGAATCCGACATCGAGTAATTTCTCAAGCTCTACTTTGACTAGTAATGCCTCTTGTGGATGCATTTTCCTTAATTTCTGTTTCACTGGCTTTGCCCCCGGTTTGACTGTCAAATGATGCATTACCAAATCCGGATCCAGTCCAGGCATATCAGCGTATGACCATGCAAAGTTGATTTGTTGTTCTTTGAAGAAGCTTATGAATTTTGATCTTTTGGACTCTGTTAATGATTGAGCCAGGAATATGTTGTGTGGAACCTCTTCCGTACCAATGTTCGTTTTGATAGTCTCCTCTACCAACATGGATGACTTTTCCTCATATGATGATGGGAGAATGTCGAGCCTTCCATCTTTGGGTGCCTCAGAGAGGTTTTCGCCCTCAGATACGTCCTTTCTTTTTACTTTTTTGGGGTCAGATAGCGCCACAGTGTGGTTTTCGCCATAAGACCCTTGATTTGTTCTTATTTTCACATTTTTGCGACTGGAAGGTCTTACACCCTCACCAAAATATGCCATGTTGTTGAGTTCTATGGTGTATCCTGCTTTGCGGTCCCCAAGGGGAAGATCATCTCGTATGCCAAGATAGTCAATAATAGCTTCGTCATTCTGAAATGTGTCAAATTGTGCTGGTCCTTCATAATCCCAGTCAATGAGTTGGTGGTGAACAAGGGGAAGGCCTTTAATGTTTTCAGAGTTTGCAGGGCTAAGAGTGAAGATGTGGTTATATTCGGGTATGTCAAGGTAATTGTCGAGGTCATCGATGGCATTCTCCTCATCAGTTTCGATCGCAAGCGAATCCAAATTGTCGTCACTAGTAGCGCCTTCTGGGACAGGTGTCCTCATCCTATGTGATTTCGACCTAGAACCTTGAGACGAAGACTGTGCGGAATCCTTATGGGTTGTTTCTTGACCAACTCTGAATTTGTTATAAAACTCCTCCTCTTCTATGGGTTCATCTGGCTCTCTGAATGTCTTGGTGAGCTCGTAGTCACTGGAGGATTTGTCTGAACCCCATTCCCATTCGTTGGAATCTGTGGAATAGCAATCTTCTTGTTGAACTTTGGCAACTTTGATTTGTGATGCCTCTTCTGTCCTTTTTGTGTGGATCGTGGAAGTCAAAAAACCAAGTCCCTTTGAGCGTTCTCTTCTTATAGTCAATTCAGGTTGTAGGGGTTCCATGACGCCTTCTTTGCGTAACCCAAGAGGGCTTTTTCCATAATACCCGAATTTTTGTAGAATCTTGAAGCCTTTGCCATATTTCTCACAAGGTATATTGATCTAATCATGTGTGTCATCTTCAATGTCTTTATAGAGAATTTTTTATAAATCTTCCTCTTCTAGTTCGCCCCATCTTTGAAAGGTAGTAGGATCCCATTTGAGCGTCATGATGAATGTTTGCTTGTTAGGATGTGGCCTTCCAAATTCTTTTGGAGAGCTCATGACTTGTCGTAAATACATGGTCTGATTTAAAGTGTATTCTCCCATGCCTTTGTCCTGAAATCTACCTTTAAGTTCACCTTGTTTTGATGTCGAAGGTTTTAATGACTCAGGGTCAATGTATGCCGAAGAAGGAACAGCTTCACGATTATTGGGAATGATGGTCTCCGTATGTGATCTTAGGTTATTGCAATATATGAACGGATTAGGATCACCGTTAACTGTTACCTCGACTCCATTATGAGGAAACTTAATGAATTGGTGATATGTCGATGGGACTGCCCTCATTTCATGAATCCAAGGACGTCCTAGCAATATATTATAAGTGAGATCTAAATCCAGGACCTGACAAACCACATCCTTTGTAACTGACCCAATTCTTAGAGGTAAGGTGACTGTGCCCTTGGATGAGCGTTCTTCATCATCATATGCCTTGATGGTAATTTGATTCTTTGAATTCACAGCTTTATCGGAATATCCCAATTGTTTAATGGTGCTCAATGTACAAATGTTTAGACCAGCTCCCCCATCTATCAGGACTCGCTTTATTCGATGCTTGTGTATGAAGGCTTCAATATGTAATGGTGCATTATGTGGCTGACTTATGGAGGCGTCATTAGCTTCTGTAAATGTAAGGGAATGTGGAATGGATAGGTATCCCACCATGGCTTGAAACTGGTCCACATTCAGATCAGTAGGAATGGCAGTGTCTCTCAAGATTTTGTCAAGAATAGCTTTATGAGCGGGGGATATGCGTAAGAGCTCAAGGATGGAAATGAGCGCGGGTGTCTTCCCTAACTATTCTACAAGGTCATACTCAGGTTTAGTAGATGAAGAAGCGGTGTTTTTAGTTGAAGCACCTGGCAACGTAATCTTACCTCGACGAGTTGTAACATGACATTCAGAGGTAGGCTCGGAAGAAGATCCAACACCTCTTAGAACAATCTTGGGTCTCTGAGGAGGATTCTCAGGATTTTTGTTCTTGATGGTAATAGTAGAGATATGATTATCCATTGAGATGTGATTGATAGTTGAGTCATAGTTGTAAGGTGCTCTAGTATAGTTGGCCTGGTCATCTGTGACTTGGGCTTTTCCTTTGTCATGCTTTGGGAATGGTTCCTTAAACATCTCATGTTCTTGATTAGACGAATGTCCCTCAATCTCAATGTCACCTCTATCTATGAGATCTTGCACTATATTCTTTAGTCGATGGCAATTTCCTGTCTTATGACCCTTGCTCTTATGAAACTCACAATACTCCTCATCATTCCACCAATTTGGTTTGACCTTTGGTTCATATGGAGGAAAATCTGGAACTGTGATCACTTTGTTTGCCACTAGCTTTTTGAAGACTGATTCAAGTGGTTCTCCCAATGGAGTGTACTTCCTTCATGATCTGGAAGTTGTTTGAGTATTCACTTGGTTGTTTGTAGAACTTGATCCTGAAAAGATGAACTTGGGTCTCACTGTATTGGCATCAACAATGCCATCGTTGACTGTGTTCTTGTTTTTATTCCAAAATCTTGGCTTGTCTTTTCCTTTAAAGTCATCTTTGTTTTCCTTGAATAGCTTGATGACTCCTTGTTCAATTAGGACCTTTTCTGTTGCTAAGCCCTTTTCAATAACATCCTTGAAGGTGGACAAACAAGCTTTCCTTAGATCATAGCCAATATCCTTGTTAACGTTTTGAGTGAACATTTCTACCATTTGTTTTTGGGGAATTTCACAAGAGCATCTGCTGGCTAGATTTCTCCATCTTTGTAAAAATGATGCAAAAGATTCTCCCTCCTTTTGCTTAGTGTTGCACAAAGTAGTGACTGAGATATCTATTTCTATGTTGTAGGAGAAATGCTGAATAAATGCCTCTGCTAAGTCACCCCATGACTTAATACTAGGAGGTAATTGAGAGAACCATTCCATAGCTTGATCGTCTAAGCTTTGCGGGAATAACCTCATCAAATATGTTTCTTCTGCCGCTACCTCTATGCAAGCTGTGAAAAATTGTCGTATGTGTGCCTTGGGGTCTCCTTTTCCTCTATACTTGTCAAATTTTGGCGTCACAAAGTGTGCCGGAAATGGAGGCATTGGAATGCTCTTATCAAATGGATAAGGACATATGTCTCTCATAGTGTATGTTGGTTTTGGTGTACTCATGTCCTCCATTTTCTTTTGTAAATCTCTGATTTGTTGCTCCAAATTATTCTTAGGTGGCAATCGATTTCTTGTAGCATACCCCATGTTTGGGACACCAATTTGAGGAGGAGCTTGTTGCATGTATGGATGATATTGATCATAGACATGTTCATATGGAGGAGGTCTATATTGATGCGGCATATAGGGAGCACTTGGTATAGCTTCATGTTGAGGAACCCCATATCTATTTTGTGCATATATACCATACTCTATAGGCACGTCGGGTTCTATTGTGTTGCCCCCAAATTTGACATGAGGTTTCCTTGTGTCCAAATTTTGAGCATGCCTTTGAGTGTCCACTTGTTTTGATTGATCCATAGCTTGAGCATGTGATTGAGCATATCTATCTGGATAAGGCTTCCATAATGGTCTTCGAAGGTAAGTATCATATGTTTGACCATGTGTATATGGGACTTCTGGTTTTTGAAGTAAAGCTGATGGTGATTCAGGTACCATATGCGGTCCTCTATTTCCTCCACTATTGGGTCTCCTTTGATCCATGTTGGAGTGAGTTTGTTACGAGGGTCGGTTTTCCATAAGTTGAGACATGTCAAAGTCATGAGGTATTTTAGCTCCACTTTGTGCCATCATGTGTAAGAAGTATTGTCTATCCCTCTTCATTATCTCTTCAACCAATCTATTGAAATGAGGATTCATTATGGATTCTTCTATATCTGCTGATTGTATTGAAAAGTTGTCCACATTGTCATTGTGTGTAGCCTTGTTGTTTGTAGTGTCTGCGTTTTCCACATTTGGAATGCGTCTATAAACATCCATGTCAGGCAATGTAGTGTGCTCAGGATTGAAAAATAAATCATTGTCATACTCATAAGAACTCATGTTGGCGGACCCTTGAGCTTCTTTAGCTTTTCTCCTAGATTTTTGAAGACGGGTTTCAACCATGAACTAGGTGTTTGACCAAGATGTGTAAGACTAGATGAAAAATGGAAAGAGTATGGAAGATCAAGAGTTGTATGGAGCGTAAATGAATCTGAAGTTTACTTGCAATGTCCAAAGTGTAAGACCAAGTATGTAAGTAGTAGAGTAGGTGTGACTTCCAAAGAGAGGATAGTTTCTCTTGATGAGGTAAGCTGACCTTGACCCTAAGTAAGACCAAATGAGACCCAAAGGTAAGAAACCTTGATGAGGGACCACTTAGCAAAGTGTAGTTGTAGTATGTAGTATGTTGACAAAGTATGATGAGGACAAGCAAGTGACCTTTTGACTCAAGTTTAGACAAGTATGAATGTAAAATGAAATGTGAAGCAATGATGGACTGTATGAGACCCAGGGACAGGTTGAATGCTAGATGAAACCTGAAGAAACAACCTAGGAAGCTCAAGTATTCCGAAACTGATTTCTTTTGTTTGTTAGACTCTGAAATTTTCTTGCAATTTTGAACACAGACGCGACTGTATACTGCACAGATGCGGTTTCCCGACACAGACGCTACTATGTTTAACCCAGACGCGCTTCTGTGATTTTCTTGTTTATGTTTGCTGGACTGTAAAGATTTTGCAATTCTAGACACAGACGCGACTGTATACTGCACAGACGCGGTTAACCGACTCAGACGCTACTCTGCTTAACACAGATGTTGTTATAAACACAGACGCTATTCTGCCCTTCACAAACGCGCTTAGACAACACAGACACGGTTAAAACAGACACAGACGCGTTTCTGTAAACTTCGTGCAATTTTTCCAATCTGTGAAGTTGTTTTGTTGTGACCAAATCCGACTGTTTGACTGTTTTTCATGACAAGAGGACACAATGTTTGCAAATGTTTAGACTCCAAAAGTGTGTTGTTTGATGTAAAATATTTTGCATACACTTGAAGACACAAAAGACACAATGTTTTGCTATTTGATCTTGAATGTTTGAATGTTTAACATAAGTCAAGCACAATTCTTATGGCTGGCCAAGACAATAGTTGTTGATCCCACATAGGGTTTTACCCCCGAGGCTACGCTATTCAGAGCGGATACTTAGATGCTTGACCTCACTGGCTCCACCCTCGGCACTCACTTCTCGGGTCAGCCAAGCATCAGTCCCCATGAAAACTCCCCATGGCGAACTTTGTATCTCTACTAAGAACCGTATGTGTGTGGGCCGCTACCAGAGGTCCAACCTCCTGCCCCAACAACTAGAAGGATTTGGGCCTCTAAAACAAAATGGTGCTAGTAAGGGCATCCGCTCGTGTGGCCATACATGCGGCACTTTCAGCTCTGTAAATACAAAAGGCTCCCAGCCGGTAGGGGTTACGCCCTACAAATGATCAAATAAATTTGATCAAACGGGTTTATGGGGAGACATAGTGTCGGTATGAACTAATCAGCACACGTTATCCATAGTTTTCACCATGAATACATTTGATTATAGTGGTTCAGATGAGGTGGGTTTTCCTCGCTACCACTTGGGTCGTCCTCTTCTCACTAGTAGTCCTAATGACCACATGGGAAGACAGGCCCTCTAAAGATTAAACAAAAAGAGCCTATTGCTCAAGACACAAAAGACAATGATTCAATTTTAGTGCACCAATGGAAGTGTTTGCTAATCTATGAAAACAAGGCACACAACAAAATTTCAAAACCCTAGCCAAGGACCTGCAACAAAATTTGTTAGTAGTTTGGGTTGTTTCAAATGATCACCCCTTCCTGCAAGCACACAAGTTAGGTAAATTTTAGAAACACAAAAGACTTTGTGAAAGAGGGGCCTTCAACCAAAATGTTTTAGCTTCCAAGGCGAGCTGCACCAACTTAGTTAGCTAGATCTGAAA
This sequence comes from Cryptomeria japonica, assembly GCF_030272615.1. NCBI lineage: Eukaryota > Viridiplantae > Streptophyta > Pinopsida > Cupressales > Cupressaceae > Cryptomeria > Cryptomeria japonica. The sequence goes on along the minus strand of NC_081407.1, from coordinate 236,811,445 downwards.
GGGTTAGTCCAAAAATAAACCAGATCTGAAACCCTAAGTATGAAATCCGAAAACCGAATCAATGAAAATTTGAAAATTTTGAAACATTCAAAACACAGACGCTGTTACCTACGACACAGATGCATCTTTATGACACAGACGTGGTTCTGTGACTCAAAGACGCGGTCAAAAATCACAGACGCCCTTATCGAACACAGACGCGATCAAAAACAACACAGACGCGCTTAGAAAATACAGACGCTCCTGTCTGAAACCTGCAAAATAAAATTTGTCAAAAACACAGACGCGACTCCATTATCCACAGATGCTCCTAAAAATCAGAGACGCGATCTGAAAGTTCGCAGACGCGAAAAAAACCTAAAATGTCGTTGAAAAAAATGCCCGATCTGCAACTTCAAAAATGCAAAATCTGCAACAAAAAAGGTTAAATGCAAAGGGACAAGAAGTCCCACCGGGCATGCCAAAATGTATATGGTGAAAATGGATAACAATAATAACAATATTGAAAGGCTAACTAGATTCAACCACAAAACCCTAGCCTAACAACAACAAAGATCCACCATAACATATGAAGATTACCTAAGACAATGCAAATCACAAGAAATCACAAAGATTATACCATCACATGTCCAATAGGGTTTTGATCTCCATTCTTCCTATCTCCATTGATCTTGCTTGATATATTTGCTCTCAGATTTTATATGCACAAGAGCTCAACAAAGAACGGAATGTGGTTGCAAGTAGGATCGTAGTGTAGTCAAGTCCTCCAAATTGTTGATTAGGTCATTAGAATGCTTGATTAGGGTTTGATAATGAAGAAGGCATCTCCTTAAATAGAAGACACAATATGAAATGGAGGGATAAGATTGAGAGGTGTAAAAGGAGGTCGGCCAAGATTAGAGGGTAGGTAGAAGAAATAATAAAATAATGAAAGGGGTAGGTAGTGTAGGAATTAAGAGATGAATGACATGTGTCATGTGTAGAAAAAGCTAATGAATTAATTAAATAAATAAAGATTTATTTAATTAATAGAAGAAGTGGGATAATTAAATAAATAAGATATTTATTTAATTTAGGAAAATGATAATTTAAATAAATAAATGTATTTATTTAAATGAGAAATAAGGCTAGAAGAGGATAAATGAATTAATTAAATAAATAAGGATTTATTTAATTAATAGAAGAATTAGGCTTAGATAATTAAATAAATAAAATATTTATTTAATTAGACATGACAATTTTGGGTGTCTACAGTACTCGCTATTACAAATGTAGAATTAATGCAATGAAACAATTATTTTGTTCAAATGAAACTTTTTTGGAAATGTATTAGACTACTTAGTTGCAGGATTCCAAAGTCGAGGAAATGAGCATGACCACTTCATGTCATGGGTTAAAGATGCACCGATCTACAGAAAAGATAACAATGCTACTATTGAATAGTTTGTTGATAAACATATAACTTGCGACAAAGACACATTAGATGACCACATAGCTAGATTGCATATGCACCATCACACAAAGTAATGTGGGAAGTAAAGAATGAGAAAGTGTTGCTTTGGTTTCCCATAGCCTCCAATGAAGGAAACAACAATACTTGAACCAATCATTAACAAAGACCATGACGATATGCACACTACTACTAACCTTAGATCAATTTTAGAGATGTCAAGTTATGAGCCATGCATCCTCTTTGCATATTTCTTAGCCAACATAAACATTTCTGAACATGAATACATCATAGCCATACGTTCTACAGTGATCAGGCCAACATTATTTCTCAAAATAAAGGCAAGTCATATATGGAATAATTGATTTGTACCTCGCATTCCACATCTATGGCAAGAAAACACAGATGCACAGCTTGTCCTCAATGCATATGCTGCAATAATGTACTGTAGCTCTTACATGACAAAATCCAATAATTCAATGACAACTGTATTCAACAAAATACAAAGAGACCACAAGAAACATAACATTGATGCCATAAAGATGGTAACAAAACTAGGAAATGCCTTGCTCAACCTACAACAAATGTCTGCTCAACAAGCTGTACACATTGTCCTCTCTCTTCCCCTTAACTATAGTTCACATACTTGTAAATTCATTGATACTTCCGCCCCTCACAACTGCACTTTTATTCTAAAGACACGAGATTTTGAACATTGAACCAAATGAATCACAAAATGTTTCTTGTAAAAGCTCTATTGATCATTACATTGCACATCCAGAAGTGTTAGCCAATATTTGTCTTGCAGAATATGCAATGATGAGGAAAATTAGCAAAGCAAGGTCGATCTCAAATTATCAAATTTATCAAGTATGTGTAAAGCGGAAAATCACGGTCGAACCCTAGTTGGTCTCCCCTCTTCTAACTCCAAGGAGAGAGAAGGGAGGTTCGCTAGGATTCGATGGGTTTTCACTTAGGGGGAAGACTTTACATTCAAAAGAGGGGTTGAAACTCATAAGATTCAATCCCACATGATGTAAGATTGGATGCTAAATGAATTTCAAGGGTTAGGAAAGCAAGGCTACCCTCTTTTGTAAAGAATGTTGATTAAGGAAATTAAGCTAAGGATGCATAGAAAGTCATAAAGATTCGCTTATAAACTGAGTTTAGGTTATAGGATGAAGCTGCGGACCTGGAATTAGCAGTAAAATGTCGATACGGCGCTGTCCTGCAAATTTGGGCAAAAGTTGTCGGGACGATGGCGCCCGGCGCCACGGTCCTCCGAAAAATCCGCGAAACGAAGGGGGATCTGTTCGTCTCTGCACAAGAATTTCAGATCTTCAATTTCAGCCGCGTACCTGCAACCTACACACAGAAAAGCGAAGACGATTGGGGGGTTAGGGATTAGGGGTTTGCCTTTAGGTCAAACCCCGGTTTTGGAATTAACCAAGAAATGAGCAAGAGCTGTAAATGTAAATGACTGTAAAACAAGTACTAATACCTTGTTCTAAGGATGTTTGTATCCTTATGTGCGAAGGTTTAGATGTTGTATGTTGTATGTTGTAGCATGTAGTATGTGATCTCCTCTTCAATGGTTGAATCCTTGTCTTGAATGCAACACTTAGCCTTGAATGGAGACTTGGAATGATCAATTGCTTGAATGCTTGAATGCTTGAATGCTTGAATGCTTGAGTATAATTTCCACGCTTTGTACACATATCCTCCTCATATCAAATGAGAGAGAAAAATGTAGTTTATATACTTGTCATTTAGGGCTGATAGACTGATTTTCCCGACCTTAGGCCGACCAGGGAAGTATATTTCCAAATTGCAATCAAAAAGACCCGATATCACTTAGGAAACCGGGCCCAAAATAGGACCAAGGGACCAGGGCGCTGGGCGCCCTGGTCCTGAGGGACCAGGGCGTTGGGCGCTCTGGTCCCACCTCCCGGGACATCAGGGTGCAAGGAGGTTTAGGCCAGGGTGCTTGAAAAATGCAGTTTTCAGTGTCGTGAGCGAGTTTTGGGGTCTCCATTCAAGTTGCGTGTTGCGTCGCCATCGTGAAGACCGAAATGCAGTCGAAATTGCAAGTGTCGCAATTTTAGGATGCTACATTTAGCCCCCACTTTAGCGGGAGTATGTATGCTCATACTTCCGGTAAAGTACAAGGAAACAACGTTGAAAGACTTCCACCACGTCAAGGAGGCAAGATACACCAAGCCCCCAGTGGACTAAGGATCTTACAACTTCGATTGACAAAGTAAAAGGGAAGATCACGAGGAAGAACCATGACTGTCAGTAGTAAGGTTCCCTCACTATGAGTCATGCAAAAGAAATACCAAAAATCTTCAAGACAAAGCTAAGTTTGCCAAGAAATTTTCAAGTATCTTTGAAAGGATAGACAGGGTGTATGCCCCCCTACGTTAAAGCGATCGCACACGCCTCAACGGGGGTGATTGTTTTAACGTAGTGATACACATAAGAAATGAGAAAGGAAAAAGGAGCACGTTATCGCAAAGATTTAGCCCCCAAGTGTGAGATAAACCCAAGGATAATAGACACAAAACACAAAGCACGAGGTGACTTCGCTTTCCTCGGGGTCAGTATGCTGTATGATAAGTCATGTATATATCATATGGATGTATGCATAATTGTTCTTCATTCCCCAATCAAGGAAGGTCACCTAGAAGAAGGGAACACATGTGTCTTTTGAGTCAACATGAGAGAGATCAAGAGATCTCAATGCTTTGCATCGTCCTCAAGTAGACAACACTAAGGACGACAAATAGAAGAATGAAAATAACATATAGAAGAAGTAACAAAAGAGAGGGGGGGAGAGTCTGCTATGCTAATGTAACTAGTCTAGCATGTCATCTACCCCCCGATCTTGTTGATCAATGTTTCGGAAAGGCAGGGAACACGCTAGAGGAGGAACATCCAACACAACAGATGGAGCTATCACAAGATCCAAACAAGGGCTATGTTCATGTTCCAAGCCACATTGTTCTTGTCTAGGAGCTAGGATAAGTGCTTTAGAAAATTCATTAGATAAATGGTTATCAACATCAACAAGTTCATATTCACTATCAGAAGCAAGAGGAGTAATATTTTCATCTATATCATCATCAAGATTTATAAAAATAGGATCTTTAACTCGCACAGGATCAAGACCATCATGCATCTTATGTTTAGGAGATTTAGGCTCAATATCCGGCTGAGGAGAAAATGGAATAATGCTTGTTGAAGGTGTTTGTGGAGATTGCAAAGTTTGAGAAGCAGCTGCTTGAGCCCTAAGACGACGCTTTCGTCGAGGTTCCCGTGCAGAACGATTACGTCTAGTCTTAGTAGGAAGTGGAGAAGACTGAGGAGGAGGAATGTTCTCATCCCTATCACTTGGGTGTTTAGGTTGTGGTCTCTTAGGCTGGATAATAGGAGAAGAAGAAGGTCTCTTCTCTCTATAGAAGGCAGGAGGAGGAACTGCTCCATATAAAGGAGGAATATTTGGTTTAGGGAGAAGACCAAGTCCATCATGATGAGGAGGTATAGGTCTACTCTTAGGAAGTTTATTAGGTATAGACATAGTCACATTCATAGGGATGGGTTGAGAATCTTCTTGAGGAAAGACATTAGTTTTGTCTTTCAAAGGAAGAATTTCCTTCTCAAGAATGATAGGAATGTCAAGTTTAGGTGCTCTAGGTTCACTTAGAGATAGGATCATATCTGTTTTCCACTTTTGATAAGATTTGAAAAGATGATCACTTCGCGGAGGAAGAGATTGGAATTGTTTAGGCCAAAAGTAATCAATAGGAACACTAGAGGTTCTTTCAGCTGGTTTAAAGAGACTATGATTGATAGTAACAACTTCACCATTATGGGGAAATTTCAAACACTTATGAATAGGAGAAGCAATAGCTTTCATGGAAGATAGCCAAGGATAGCCAAGCTTCACACGAAATTGTTCGGAAGAAGGAATAATAGCAAAGTTCACATCAAGGGATTTGTTATGGACCTCAATAGGCAATGTAATAGAACCAATTGCAGGAGAAGAAAATGCATCAAATAATTTCACAATCACATCTATTTTGTCATAGATCACTTGATTCAATTGCAAAGTAAAAAGAAATTCTTCAGTAATAACATTAACCATGCACGAAGGATCAATAAGCACTCCACGGCAAGGCATATTCTTGACTTTTGCAACTATGTATAAAGGACCATCAGGTGCCCTAATGGTTTCACTAGAATCAAATGTGATGGAAGATTCTTTAGGGTTTTCTTGCTGCTCTACAAAGTTAATCACATTTGGAGTCATAGACACAAGACCATCAGATGAGAAAGAGGAATCATTAGCCTCAATCGCATTAGAGGTATGAGAAGGTAATGGATTAGTAAAAATTTGAAGATTTTGGTTAGGAGGAGCTACAGATGTATTGCCTTTATCATTCACTCTAGAAACAGAAATAGTATTATTATCAATCAAATCTTGAATTTTACCCTTTAAAGAAAAACATTTTTCAGTATCATGCCCAGGCTGACGATGAAAGTGACAAAAAGCTTTGTGATCAAAATAAGGTGAAGTAATCTTTGCAGGATCGATTTGTCTTATAGGAGGAAGGGTAAGCACATTTTGTTCCAATAACTTATTCATAATATCATGCAATGATTCATTCAAAGGAGTATACTTTCTTTCTTTCCTGAAAAATTTAGAAATAGGAGGCACACCTGATGCTGCATTCACATTGTTGTTGATGATGTTTTCATTGAATTTGATAGAATCTCTGTTCGGTTTAAACTTCCCAAATGGTTGTTGACTGCTATCACCCTTATCACTCGGAGCCATAGGATGTGATTGTTCCATTTGACTCACAGTCAGTTGATAATTGTGAAGAGTGGCGCACAACTGGTGGAAAGAAGTAAACTTAGAAAACAGGAGTTTGTCTCGAATATCTTTTTGCAAATTAGAAATAAAGATTCTTTGAATATCATTATTAGGCACTGGAAAAGAAATTTGAGCATACAAATGCTTATATCTACCAATGAAATCAGTCACTTTTTCTTTAACACCTTGTTTACAATGCATTAAATCAATCAAAGTAACTTTAGGACTTATATTATTTTGAAATTGTTGAATGAAAGCATTTGCAAGTTGTTCGAAAGAAGTAATAGAATAAGAAGGCAACGAGCAATACCATTGTAGGGCTTTGTCTCTTAATGTTCTAGTAAATAGTTTTGCAAGCAACCTTTGGTCATAAGCAAAATCAGTACATATTGTTTGAAAAGTCTTAACATGTGTTAGAGGATCTCCTTTACCATTATAAAGTTCCAAATGCGGAATTTCAACATGCTTAGGAGGAATAGCTCGAACAATGTCAAGAGAAAGTGGGCTCGCAACATCAAATATGGGCACACTAAACTTAGATTGATTCATAGAGGCAATTTGTTGCTGTAAAGAAGAGACAGTTTGTGCAAGATTATTAATGGTAGCTTCAGTCAAAGAGTTCATATTAGGTGTGTTAGATTGAGATGGAGGTGTGATGTTATTGAAAGATGGTAAAGAGTAAGGTGGTGGGACCCTATGATAGTCAACCATAGGGGATGATTGGATAGGAGGAACACTACAAGGAGGAATGGAATGGTTAAATGAATTGCCCCCTTGCGTCATGTTCATTTGTGAAGATGTAATAGGAACACTTATTGAAGGAATGAATGAAGAAGTCGGATTGAATGAAGGAATAGGGTTAATTGAAGAAGAAGGGTTGCCCCCATGACTGGTGATCACAGGAGGAATGTCTTGTATAGAGGTAGCCATGATGTTTGATGTAAAGGTAGGTATACTAGCAATAGGAATCGTCAAAGGAATAGAATGATTGTCTTGTGTAGGAGGTTGTGTATAACCTAAGGTTTCAGCACAACTCTTCATAGGCATCACATTTGAATCCACAATGTGTGCAATACCACGCAAAATATCAATTCCATTCTTATCACTTTGAAGCATACGTTTTAGACCCTCAATTAAAGGAAGAGCTTGACTATCAGGGTATTCTTGAGACATCCATTGTCGAAAATCGTCAAATTGGTTATCCAATTTTGAAAGTTGTTCTACAGAAACCTCATGGAGAGCTTCTTCATCATTAGGAGGATTAGAGGAATTACCCATGTCCTCGTTAAAAAGGCCATTCAAATTAGGTTCCATCTCCTCAGTAGTTAAACCTCGGAAAGACTTAATTCTACGGCTTCGTCTAACGGGAATAGTGTAAGTAGGGCTTATTGTTGTAAAACTCATGCACTAGAGAAGGAGAGAAAATTTTGAATTTAGAGGTAGCAATTTTCAGTAAGATCAACCAATTTTCTGGATTTAAGCTGTTAAATGCAATCACAACAGTCTCCTGAAATTTCGGAAAAAATGTCCGGGACCGTGGCGCCCGGAGTGCAACACGGTCCCTGCAACTTTTTTCGAAATTTGCAGGGATGAAAGGTATGATGATTTTAGAGCTAATCTGAAAAAATTGAGTGATTTTACGATCTGTAGATAGGCCAAATTAAAGTTGTAATCTCAAAATTGAACCCTATCAAGATTGTCGAAAAATGCAAAATTTGAATTTTGAAAAAGAGAGGGAAACTGAAATTTTGAATTTTATGATTTTAGAGGGAATGTCAAAAGCAATGCAAATTTTGAAATTCAAAAATTGACTCAATTTCACGCAAAATTCAATTTTGAAAGCGGAAATCGAAGTTGTTGTAATTAAGCACTTAATTTCAAAAGTCACAAAATGCAAGAATTTGAATAAAGCACTGAAATTTCGAATGACTGCAAACACAATTTTCAGATTTATGATAATAAAAACGCAATTTTGACACAAAATTTTAATTTCAATGACTTTTGAATGATTAGAAGCCTTAGACCAAGCAATCGCAAGACCAACTTTGACTGTAATTTTGAAAGTGTTATAATTGACAAAATCAGCCAAAATTCAGGATTTTAGCAGGAAAATACAACAAGATCTCGCTCCCGAAATTTTGGAAAAAATGTCGGGGACGATGGCGCTCGGAGTGCAACACGGTCCTCGCAACTTTTTTCCAAATTTTCAGGGATGAAAGATATTGTGATTTTATTGCAGAATCCAAAGTTACAGCTGATTTGGAGATGTTTTGATCGGTCAAATTGTCGGACAAAGGTTGAATCAAGAGGGTTTCAAAAATTAGGGTTTTGACTTTTAACCACTTAATTTTCAAAATTAAAGCACAAATATGAATTGATAATTTGTAATAGAAGGACAGATCTGAAACAAGCATTAACATTTAGACATTTCGCAAGTTTAATTACTAAAAAGAAATTTTAGGGTTTTAATGCAATCACCTCTAAAACTTTGCAAAAGATCAAACATGGAAATGTAATCAATTTTTTCAAATCTAAGCATGAAAAATCAGAAAGGATGTTCACGTCGGGTTCACCAAAATGTAAAGCGGAAAATCGTGGTCGAACCCTAGTTGGTCTCCCCTCTTCTAACTCCAAGGAGAGAGAAGGGAGGTTCGCTAGGATTCGATGGGTTTTCACTTAGGGGGAAGACTTTACATTCAAAAAAGGGGTTGAAACTCATAAGATTCAATCCCACACGATGTAAGATTGGATGCTAAATGAATTTCAAGGGTTAGGAAAGCAAGGCTACCCTCTTTTGTAAAGAATGTTGATTAAGGAAATTAAGCTAAGGATGCATAGAAAGTCATAAAGATTTGCTTATAAACTGAGTTTAGGTTATAGGATGAAGCTGCGGACCTGGAATTAGCAGTAAAATGTCGATACAGCGCTGTCCTGCAAATTTGGGCAAAAGTTGTCGGGACGATGGCGCCCAGCGCCACGGTCCTCCGAAAAATCCGCGAAACGAAGGGGGATCTGTTCGTCTCTGCACAAGGATTTCAGATCTTCAATTTCAGCCGCGTACCTGGAACCTACACATAGAAAAGTGAAGACGATTGGGGGGTTAGGGATTAGGGGTTTGCCTTTAGGTCAAACCCCGGTTTTGGAATTAACCAAGAAATGAGCAAGAGCTGTAAATGTAAATGACTGTAAAACAAGTACTAATACCTTGTTCTAAGGATGTTTGTATCCTTATGTGCGAAGGTTTAGATGTTGTATGTTGTATGTTGTAGCATGTAGTATGTGATCTCCTCTTCAATGGTTGAATCCTTGTCTTGAATGCAACACTTAGCCTTGAATGGAGACTTGGAATGATCAATTGCTTGAATGCTTGAATGCTTGAATGCTTGAGTATAATTTCCATGCTTTGTACACATATCCTCCTCATATCAAATGAGAGAGAAAAATGTAGTTTATATACTTGTCATTTAGGGCTGATAGACTGATTTTCCTGACCTTAGGCCGACCAGGGAAGTATATTTCCAAATTGCAATCAAAAAGACCCGATATCACTTAGGAAATCGGGCCCAAAATAGGACCCAGGGACCAGGGCGCAAGGAGGTTCAGGCCAGGGTGCTTGAAAAATGCAGTTTTCAGTGTCGTGAGCAAGTTTTGGGGTCTCCATTCAGGTTGCGTGTTGCGTCGCCATCGTGAAGACCGAAATGCAGTCGAAATTGCAAGTGTCACAATTTTAGGACGCTACAGTATGATAATCATGTTGACGATGAAAACTACTACAAAGAGAAATTTCTAATATATGTTCCTTTTTCCACCATCAAAAACACATTGAAGCAAGGCTTCCAAACTTGGCAAGATGTTTTTGCCAAAAATAAAAAAATGATAGACATTAGTGAAGCAAAGTACACATACAATGTAAATAAATCATGGGGTGATATGGCCAATGCTATAAATGATGCAAAGCTAGAAGACGCATACTATAGAAATGTACACAATCTCTGAAAGACAAATAAGGATGACAACGAAGAGTACAACTTGGAACCAGACATAGCCACACTAAGACATAATGTCTACATCAAAAAAGTGTCAAGACAATTTGAAATAGTTGGACATTCCCACCTAAATGACAACACATAATATTATGCTACTCGTAGAATGTTGAACAAAGAACAACAAGCTATAGTAAAAGACATATTAATGAAGAAATGACAAAACCCAGATGAGCCATTGTACTTGTTCTTAACAGGAGGTGTTGGCATAGGGAAAACCTTCACTACAAAGGCAATGTATCAAGGACTTCTCTGTATGTATAATAACGCAATAGATAGTCACCTAGACAAAGTAAAGGGCTTGTTACTTGCATACACAGGAAAAGAAGTGTATAATATAGGAGGAACAACATTGCACTCTGCATTGTTCATACCATTTAACAAATCCACTTCTAATATTCTAACCTCAAAAAGATTATATGCATTGACAAAGGAATACCAATAATTGTGTCTTGTTCTCATTGATGAGATCTCTCTAGTTGGAGCTAGAATATTGCATTGCACTGACAAAAGATTTCATGAAATAATGTGAACCCCAACTAAACACTTTGGTGGCTTAGACATTATATTCTACGGTGACTTGTACCAAGCAAAACCTATACACGAGTATCTAGTGTTTCAGGCACCAACAATAGACACTGACCTATTGCCATATGATTTTTGGTAACATCATGTCAAATTTTACAATCTACAAACTACAATGAGGCAAACAAATCAGTTGTTTGTTGTTGTCCTCAATAGAATACACACAGGCTCCCAAAATAAGAAAGACATAGCATATTTGAATAGCAAATGTTTACACTCCCCACCTATAGACCCAACGTTTCCATTTCTTTTTTACAAAAGAAAAGATGTCAAAGAACATAAAAAAAAGATATTATCTACTCTTCGTGGAGAACTACTCATAATTAATGCAATTGATGAACACAACAATACTGTTCCTATAGAACAATTTTACAAACATAGTGCAAATCTAGCAAATCAAATTATGCTAAAAGAAGACATATTGGTTGAGATATATGATGGTAACTATGATATACAAGATGGTCTTGTCAATGACTTAGATGGACGATTCAAATTATGTACACAAACCGACAATGTCGATGTCATTTGGGTTGAATTCAATGATCGGTGCCCTGGAAGATCTCAAAATGCAAAACTACCAAAGCCAAACCAAATATATGTTGACAATGGATGGGTACCAATTCTTCGAGTCCAGAAATAGTAGTACAAAAAATAATACTATTCAAAAACAATTTCCACTTCAGCTAGCATGTGCTCAAACAATGCACAAAGAATAGGGACTCACTATGCATGGTCTTGTATTTGAACCTTTCGGTATCCACCAACATGGTTTGTCTTATAAAGCTTCGAGTCGCACATCAAGTATTGAAACATTGTTCTTGTTTAGCCCTATAACACCAAGAAACATAAACATAAAACCAATAGTCATAGATGAGACGGAACGACTCAACACAACTATGAATTGGACTCTTCAAAATGATGTGCACTATCAAAAAAGTATAGCCCAAATTGTCATTTATGCATTAAACACTCAACTTTTCCAAACACATAGAGAAGACATCCTATGTGACATGGACCTAATGTCATCAGACATTATTTGCCTCCAAGAAACATACTTGTATACACCAACAATAGATAATACACTTCTGGGCTACAATTGTTTTGCAGCATTCCATGTTCATGACATAATGACTTGTATTAACAAAAACATACATGTGGTTAGCATAACACCTTTAACACTAGACAATTCTAAAGCACTATTCCTCTCATGCATTCTTAATCAACACACATTGTCCATTTGTAATATTTATGCCAAACCAAGAACATCAATTACCAATATCATTGCAATTATCAATGAAGCAATGGCAGTTGCTCCTAGTGACATCATTGTCTATATTGCAGGTGACTTCAACATTGACATATCAATATAGTAAAAAATAGTACAATTGTTTAAAAAACACATGCAAATACAAAACTTGCACTTGTTACATGAACAAAAAGATACTTTGCCAAGAAGCAACATTGATCACATTTGGACAAACAATAATGCACACATAGCTACGATCAATATGCTGGAAGCATATTGGACTAACCATGATATTGTTCTCACACACATAGATAATATTGTCTAGCCATGGCATATGCTATGCAGTGAGAAAACATTAATAGGAGACACCCCTTAGACAATGTGTAACTATCTACCTCTAGCATGCCTTGTGCTAATACTATTGCAAAACATGCTTTATTCTTACATGCATATCATAAGTTCCCCTCACAAAATCTAATGTCGCCACTCTTTTGCAGGTCAGTTAACACATGGATCCCAGCCACGCAACGCTATCTAGATTAGTATCTTCCAAGCAACATCATTTACCCAAAAGATAGTATAGTATTTAGATAATTTCAACAAATTGCTTGCTTGCATATAATTAGCACAAACATTTCCATTGAACAAGCATTTTTATCATCTCTCTAGGACTCAATGTTTTGCTTTTGCAGATCTTCCATACATGTCCATTCCACTCAGCCAGACGCTCATAGCTTACAAGAGCACCTTGGAAAATGGTGATAACTTTAAATAATATTGCAACAATTGCTTGATTAATAATTTTGCATTTTCTACAAATGCCCTAACATTGGATGGTTTTGAATATTCTCTTTTGCAAATACGTGCACAACAAAGAGACTTTGAAACACCCAGCCCCTACTGCACAAATACCAACAACAAAGTGGTAAAACATGCCTACTATACTGAATAAATGCAAACTTATGCGTCAATAAAATTAGCATCACAATTCACAAAATTTGTTTGCTTTGCTATCTAACAATAAAATTAGCATCAAAACTTACAATATTTGTTTGCTTTGTTGTGTTATAGCCATGTCGATCAACTCAAAGGAAAAGACAACCCTTGCTGCACCCTCACTACACAAGTGAGTCATACCAAACAAAGGTACCCCTCTCAACCCCTTCATTCCCAACCAAATTATTTTCTTTCACAAATTCCATTACTTATCTCTTTCTAGTTCGCATTGCACCTTGAATTGCCTATTTGTTAAATTTCAGGCCTATATGTCGATTATATATACAACATAGCACAATATGTCAATTAGTTATTCTCATGTAAATTAAAAAAGTAATTCATACCTAATTGACTTTGCACTCTGATTGCCATCCTATGGTATGCTTTCTTCCCTTTGTAGGAGCTCCACTAAGGTCTAATACAATAATCAAGATTGCACTCCTCCACATGAGCACATACAAAAATGGTAACACATTTCTACTCCGCTAATGTATTGATAGTGCATGCAACTATTGTGGAGCTATATAGGAAAAATACAAGGTTCTTTTCTCTTATAAGGTTATTTTGTTCTCAATCATTTATATTGATCCATATTCTATACCTAATAGCTCAGAGAATTCAAAATCCCTAATTTCAAGATGGCAAGTGTAGTGAAGCTAGAAAAGATTTAGTAATTAGATCTTTTGTGATATAAATTTCACTTACTTTTTCTTGAGTTTTTGTTTCTATATCCAAGGGATTTTGTTCTCAATTTGGTTTGTCTATCATCTATGATTAGCAATACATAATTTTTTCTAGAGAGTTTTTTAGTGGCTAATCTTTGCCAATTGGCGAATTCTGCACGAATAGTGAGGGGCACAATCGTGGTCAAATCGCCTAGAATTTGAAGAACAATGCAAATATTTGTAATCTGGTTTCGCCATTGACCACACACCGTCGACGTGTTTTTTCCAAATTCGCCAATATCAATTAAAACATTATAAGCATTCAAGGACCCATTTCGCCCCGCTTAAATTAAATGTTCATTGCACGCCTGCGCAATTCACCAAAAATGTAATTAAATTAAATGTTTATTGGCAATTGCGACACCCGGGCCCCACGCAATTCGCCAAAAATGCAATCATGGATTGCTATAAATACACTCTTTCTTACAATTTGTTTGTGTCTGATTAGTAAATTGGGATCTCTCGAGTCTCGGTTCGCATTTTGTAAATTGAGTTGGAAAGTCAAAGTTCATTGTAGGGCAGAGGGCCAGAGTTACAATCCTGCAACACAGGCCCAGGCATTCATTCCTGAAACAAATTAGACAAGAATTTGGAAACTTGCTTGAGGTTGTTTGTAACCCAGTATAATGTTAGAGATTTTCCATATGATAGGGCACTGGCAATCTGGAATTCCATGCGTGAAAGATGAGGGGTGTGCAACACTTTAAAAGCTAGTGGTGCTACTGCTAGTGCTAGTGCTGAGACAAATGAATATGATGGATCGCAGACTCAGAGTCGGCATAAAGATGAAGACATTTTTGAATACCCAACTCAGAATGAAGATGAACCTATTAGTACTAGTCAGTTTTCGGATCTTGAGTCCATTTGGGATATAGAAGCCTCAGACAGTCGGACTGAGTCACTAAAGTGAATTAGCAGTCAATTTATAGGTATTTATAATTATACTACAGTTCTTGAGTCATATTACAATTTCAATTTGCAAAATTGCAATACTATAGTTGTCATTGATGACTTTTGATATTGTATTCCTTGAATTTGTCAATTAGAAGTAGAACGAATACTTATTTCATATTTTTAATTGTGAATTTGAATTATTACTAAACAATTGAATTATTAGTAAATTGGTATTTGGTTCCACATTATTTTGAACATGAAATGCAACAATTTGTGTCACAAGATCCATAAAATTATTCATATTGCATGACTGTTACTGCTAGAACCTTTCTACTATTCTACATTAAATGCTTAAAATGATGTTCATGGCGATTAGGGTTTTGTGTTTGTTTTTTGTCTTAGTTGGCTAGTAAACCGAAGTTGTCATGATTGAAAATCTAAGTTGTCCTCTCTTTATTTGTCCATGACAACGTCAAGTGTGGTCAAACGATTGGTCAGACATGTTTAATGTTTCATCTCTAACTCGCAAATAAATTTCATGTTTAACAATTTAAGTGGTGAGTTAGTGAGTGTTGGTTTGGGTTTAAATCGTGAAGTCTCTAGTTTTTTGAGTGTTAGCACTTTATGTTAGCGATGTGGAGATTGTTAATGAAACCGCTTTGGTCACGAGGTCTCGAATTGGTTTGATGCCATGCATTATAGCCACGAGAGTTAGCGAGTAAGTACTACGTCATTAATGGTCTGTGTGCCACTGCTCATGCCTATTTATGACGGTAATTAACATAAGACATCGATAAACAGTTTTTAGATTTTATGGTTATTGCTACCTCGTAGGTCCTTTATCATCAAGTCAGTTTAAGTCGCGAGCTTGCGAGTACTGGGAGATTTTAGTTGTCGCTACCTCGCAAGATGTTTTGTACTTGACCATTTTATGTTGCGAGGTTGCGACTGGGTGTGATTTTATGTTGCTGCATGGTCGCGAGGTGTTCATGGTTAAGTCATTTTAATTTGTGATCATGCGATGTAGTTGGTATCGCAGCTTAGTTGGTTTCGTCACTTGCTTGCAGGTTTTGAAGTTGTTTAGCATTTTAAGTTGCAATCTGGCGATAGGTAAGTTTTGGTTTGATTTTGTGGTCATCACATGCTCACGGGTTTGTAAGTCTTAAGTTGAAAAGTGTTGCGAGCATGCGATGGTGGTTAAGTGCCTTGTTGTTGCGAGATCGCAAGGGTTTACATCGCGAGGTCTCTAGCTTTTTGGGTGTTAGCGTTTTATTTTACCGAGCTGGAGATTGTTAGTGAAATTGCTTTGGTCGCGAGGTCTCAAGTTGGTCTGATGTCATACATTATAGCTGCGAGAGTTAGCGAGTAATTCATTTCATAAAATTGTCGCTAGCTCTCATGTTTGTCTAATGTTAGCATTTTTAGGTCACGAGCTAGCGACTAGACAGTTTGTGGCTAGGTTTAATGGTTATCGCCAACTCGTGAAGTTAAATTTCTGAACACTTGATCAAGCCGCGAGCTTGCAAGTGAAGTGCTAGCGGTTAAGAGATAAACAATTTTATGTTCGTGAGTATGCGACAAGGGTTGAAGTTACCACTATCTCCAAGCCGCTGCAGTGACGAGGACTTAACATTTGTGGTCGAGAATTGGCGACTGCCAGTTCAGTTTCTCCCAGTTCAGAGAGTTGACGACTGTGTGCCACGTGTTTTAATTACTTAAAGTTAATATCTTGAAATTGCCAATTTTTTTTTTTATGGTTTGAAAATAGCTTGAAATCACCAATATTTTATTTTTATGATTTGAAAATAGCTTGAAATCGCCAATATTTTTTTTTAATGGTTTGAAAATAGCTTGAAATCGCCAATATTTTATTTTTATGGTTTGAAAATAGCTTGAAATCGCCAATGCAAATATTTTTCTGATTTTAAAAACATTACAATTCGTCCATGCAATTATTTTTTGGGTTTTAAAAATAGTACAATTCGCCAAGATTTTTCACAAACTTTGAGCGATCATGGCTAATTCGCCAATGGAGATTATTATTTTTCTCCATAAACTGCAAAAATTCGCTGGTAAAATTAAAATTTTCTTCGGAATTATACAACTTTCGCCAGGTTTTTACACCTTGTCCAAGGGAGGGGTTTCTTAAAGTTTTCCCTAATTTTTTTCTTTTGAATTGGAGAGACATATTAAGGATTTGGGCTTAAGTGTCATGATTGTTGCAATTTGTCTTGTTGTTTGTTCTAGTGTCACATTTTCTTGAGGTAGTTTTGTTTTGTTTTATTGAGATCTCTCCATGTCCAACATTCCATTCTTTTTCATTTATTCCTTGGAGTTCAATTTGGTTACTCAACATGTACTCCATTTTTTGTTCTATACTTCACTTCTTATTTCCTTTATGTTTTTTATGATACTAGCATTTTGTTCTAATATGTTCTCATCTTTCTGATATGTTTTGTTGGGTGAATATTTTGTCACCAGCGTACTAATGACAAAACATAAAATCCACACAACGCTATGCTAAGAAATTAATCTCTCCTCTCATCAAGGGGAGGTTCCTTATGAAATTTCTCCTATAATTAATAAGAAATTAAATTTGTGGGTTGGTGTTGAGCATATAACTCTCTTTTTTCAGAGTTTATGTATTCTCCCTTCACCTAGTTACAATTTCTCTACCTCTTCAGATACTTAAAGAAAGAACTATTAATCTAACAAACTACACAAAGAGTTACTTTTAAGCAGCACAAAGTCTCCTTTATGGTAACACTAATTCACATTGATCGTTACAAATTAAATAATTAGAAACTTAGCTTAAGGCTCAAAGTCTTCAAGTATAGATTTCTAATCCATTAAACTACAAATAACCGCAACAATACAAAGCTTACTACAAGTCACTTAATTTATCAACAAATTTCTCAAGTTTGGTAAGAGCACAAAGTCTATTGGCAAGAATTGAGAGCTCTCTAACCACGTAGCAATATCTTAAAGATCAAAGTAAAGGTAATATGTATTCAATGGACATAGGAACATTAAATAATATTAACAACTTTCTCGATACAACACAAAGTTTGCAATCAACAAAATTGTTTTCTTTATTTGTTTCATTGAATTTTCACCACAAAAGCCCAAAGTCTTAATTGGGATAAAAATCCAGCAGAGTTTTGCTAAGCTTGAAAAAGATAAAATATTTACAAAAAGGTCCTCCTTATATAAGAAAAGAAGTTGAGAAAAAGGTGGGCACAGTTGACTTGTTCAACCGCACAGTCCCATTTTACTACAACTACTACATAAAGAAAACATGTAGCTGCACAAAAATTGACAACATCTATCGGTGCAGCTGCATGAAGAAATACTGCCAAAAGGAGGTACTTCATTCTTGATTCTCTTCTTCATTGGATTTCTGGAAACCTTCGAATTTAGCAAGGATGGCTTTGACCTCTTCTTCATTCGGAATAAAGGTAGAACTTGTGAAGAATTGGACACGGGACATTGCATCTTGAATCTTCACCTGCTTGTTTTTAACATCCTTCAGCATGGATGCGAGGACTTCAAAGCTGACCTGAATTTCTAACAATTTATCAAATGTATCAAGCGAGAAGACTTTTCCCATGCATTGGTCCATCAAGGAAAGAAATTCCTGTGTGATGGCTTCAGCAGTGACGAGATTTTGATCACCATCATACAAATAGCAAGGGAGATTAGCAAATTTAGCAAAAATAAGATCAACCTCATCATCACCTTCTTTCTTTTCCCAGTCTAGCTCTGCAATCATTAACTTCATTGTCTCTTGTTTATGACACAATAAAGACAAGACCTATATGTATTTGTCCCTTGTGGGAATTACCTTATTCTCAACCAGGACACCTATCCTGAAGTCCTCCATTTTACTCCACAAGTTAGTACTTTTCACAACTTCCTCAATCTCCTATGATAAGGAGGTTTTGAGTCCTTGCATTCGACTCTGGATTACCTCATAATCAGACAATAGTTCCACTGTTGATCTTAAAAGATGACAGCCTTCTGACCTTAGCCGTGAGATCCATTCGTCCATCACCCGACCTTTAGCTCCTACCTGTTCAATCTTTTTGAGAGCTTCGATGTCTATTGATGATCCTATAGGTTCAACCTCTTGAGAAGATTGTGTTACCTTTAAAAGAACGTTGGATAGCTATTCACACTTCTACTTCAGGATATTTTTCTCATCACTCTCCTGATCTAGTCTTCTCAACAAAGAATTAAGGGTTGTCTGAGAATCTAATTTCACACTTTCATGTGTCTCCACCCTAAGCTCTACAACCTGCATGGTATAATCTTCCGATTGTATGTTGCCTTTGTCCTTGTCTGACGATGGCACCATAACTCAACGTATTTTCTCTTGGAAGCTGGGTCTACTACCACCCGAGACACTATCTTTGGCTTCTTCGTTCCCTTAGGCTTTGGAGGAACTAAAAGTTCAAAGTCAAATTCAATAGGAGATATTACCTATTTTTTCCTCTTAGGGGCCACTACTTCCATCCAAGGGGGTAGTTCTGGATTGGATGATGGAGTAGTAGCTCCTTGCTGACTTGGGGTCAAAGATTCAGGGGTAGGTTGATTGGAACTTGGAGCAGTTGTGAGTGTTACTAATGGTGCTGATATTGAAGCATCTAGTGGAACATTTATTGCTGCTACCTCTTCAGTTATAGGTGGGAGAGTTGAGAGTGCTGTGAGTGTAACTTCAACACTTACCAATGGAGGAATTGTCATGGTGGTGGTAGTAGTGACGGGTAGATCTATTGAAACCTTTTCTGTAAGTGCATCTTGCAAGGTCTCATTAAAATCCATCATGGTGGATTCAAAAGTAGATGAAGGGATATCATCTAAATTAGAGAAGTTGGTTATTGTAAAAAACTGACCAACAGTCTTTGATTGCGTCATACCCATAATTAGATCTCCATCTTCTTTAAAATCTTCATCTTCTTGGTCAGAGTCACAGTTGGAGTCAATAGAATGGACGATTACCTATGAAGTAATTGGGACATCAACTTCAGATGGATGTGATACTTCCTCTACTTGTACTTCCTCTTGTTGAGGAATTTCACCTTCTTCGACCTCTTTTGCCTTTCCAGCTTCACTGGCAGGTGGTTGTTCTGACTCCTTCGTCACTGCTTCCTATGGTGCTGATGATGACTCACCCTTCTTCGACCCTTTAACTATAAATTTGATTTTGGGCTCTTTACCCTTTGATTGTACCACAGGAGCCGAGGATAATACTTGTGAGTCTGGCTTTCTCTTGGTTCTTGTTTCAGCTATCACTGTCTTGCCCAATGGACCATCACTATTGTCATCATCTCCTGAACTAGTGGGAAGTTGTTTCATCCTAAGATTCTTTTTTAGCAACCAAGCATTGGTGTTTGCTAAGGTGGGAGAGATCCTCTATGTAATGGACTTTATTTCCTTCTTTGACCATTGCACAAGTGGAAGTGGGGAGTTAGCAATCTTCTTCTCATAATAAATAGGGTCCACTATGTCATTTGTGTCTTCCATAGTCATTGGGATCTTAGCTAGATCCATATTTTCAATTTGTTCTAGAGTAAGCCAGCTGAAATCCATCCTTCTTATATCCTCCTCATTCTGACAATCCGCCCAAACATCCTCAAACCTATAAACATGAGTGTAATTCCTTTTGAGCTTTCTCTTTATACCCCAAAAATCAAAATCAATTCGAGCCTTGAATCTTCTCATGGTATTCCACTGCATTTCCTCCTCCATATTTTTGGCTTTAGGGTTGGTTAGCATTGAATACCTGCCAATTGACTCTAGGAATTTCAGCCTAGTCTTATGTGCTTGTGATTGTTTCTCATGCACATTAATTAGTTATTTGCACAACTCCATAAGGACGATTTTATCTAAAGGGAACATTGGAAGAATGAAGGGCTCACTTGAGAAGCATCCAATTCGGATATAGGTGAATGTGGGAAATTATAGAAATACACACCCAAAATGAGACACCCTGTTGTAAGCAGCCTCTGATATTCTTCTCTTCTGCAGGCCTTTATAAAAAATGCACTTCCATATAGAAAAGAAGGCATCATTAACCCTCTTGTAATGATTACCTTGATTTTTGATAGTTAGCTTGTCATAATACTCCCAAATGGGCACCACTCTTCTATCACCCTTGGTTGACAAGCCTGGATATTGCCTCATTGAAGCAGTTGCGTAAACCAGGTATGAGACCTCTTTCAATTGGGCGCAAATTGCATCATTGATCTGTTCTTCCCAATCAATTCTTGCAGCTCCTTTTCTGATTATATTTATGTAGTAAGTCATCCAGCTTTGGAAATAATGAGTCTTTTAATCCTCTCACTCTGGATAACATAGTAACCATGTCATTATATTCTTTGTTAAAATCATTCCTGTGGAAGGATTTAGGCCATCATGAGGTGAGGGAAGTTCTTGCAGTAGAGAGATAAATAGTATTGATCACCTTTTTGCATTTATCCTCATGTTTCTCGTAGTACTCTTGAGCACTCTCTTGAGAAATATCAACTACTTCTTCAGCTGATGAGCCTTTGAAGACACTATTGAAGAATATAATGTCTAGAGTCATGATGACATTTTGATCATCATCTTTTACTTGCCTTGTGCTTGGATCAAAGTGATCAGCCACTACCAGTACAAATTCAGGATCGTGAGCTGCAACTAGGAAATATGCATACTTATGCAGCTCAAATTTGATTAAACTAGTTAGACATGTAGGAGCCTTTTGAACCCGGTCAACAAACTCTTGCATGTCAACATGCCTAATTTCAGTGTCCCTGATCTCCTTAATATTTGAGTCTACTGAACTCTCTGGGTACATATTCAAGTACCTATCATACTTGTATTTCATCTTTTTTGATGATGCTTTACTTGGAGAAGGTTGTCCTGAGGAAGACTCAGGTTTGTTGTGAGAGAGCTTTGACTTTCGTGCACAATGACTACATTCAACACTGATGATTAGCTATTCATCATAATCAAAATTAATTTTTCTCAAACGGATCAAAAAATAGGACTCAAAACAGGCTTAGGAGTAAAACTGCCAAAAACAGTAGGTTGGGGAAAAAAGTCTGACCTGCTTCTTTACAAACAAAAATTTACACATCGGACTTTAAAGTTTGGTGTGCAAACTCGGTAAATTTAAAGTCTGATGTGCAATCTAGAAAAAACAACCTACACATCGGAGTTTAAAATCTGATGTGCAGACTTGGGAAAAACATCAGCACATCGGACTTTAAAGTCCGGTGTGCAGGAAAACTTAAAATAAGCACATCGGAATTTAAAGTCCGATGTGCAATCTAGAAAAGATTAGAGGCACATCGGACTTTAAAGTCCGATGTGCTTACAACGGGAAGGACAACTGGTCGGTATATCGGATTTTAAAACCCGACATGCTAACCTACTCCCCTCCACATATCGGACTTTAAAGTCTAATACGTTAAGTTTAATATGCAGAGGGACAAATCTTCAGCTGCACACCGGACTTTAAAGTCCGGTATGTAGCTTTAGAAAGGGGGATCCAGAGGACAATCGGGTTTTGAAGTCTGATTGTTCTCCGGAGCAAAGGAGACAATCAGACTTCAAAATTAGATTGTCCTTCGTATAGAAAACTGAAAAAGACAAACAAAAACAAAAAAGAAAAGAAAAAATGAAAAAAAACAAAGCGCAAACCCTAAGAAGAAACCCGAAAAAGACAAGATAAATCCTTACCTCTTCCGAAAGATGATCGAAAAATCCAACAAGGGGGTGATTCAATTGAGTCAAGGCAAGCAAATCCTAGCTGCGATGGAGAAAACAGAGGAGGGTGCGCACAAGACAAACAAAAATTACAACTTAAAAATGTGAAAATTAACTTAAAAAGCTTTTTAAAATAACCCTAATTAGCAATAAATGCTTCATAAATGCAACTCGAAGTTGCAGTTTGGGCTTTAAAGTCTGAACTACAGGCAAAGACCACCTGCAGTTTGGACTTTAAAGTCTGAACTGCAGGCAAAGAGGCCTGCAAATACACACCAGAGTTTAAAATGCGAAGTGTATTTGGCCAAAAGAACCCTGCAGTTCGGACTTTAAAGTCCGAACAGTAGGTAAAATTGTAAACTTAAGAAACAAGGAAAATAATAAAAATGGAAAGCAATGGACCAGTTTTGTACCTTATGGTCTCTGGGAGAGCTTAACCGACCTCTGGGAGAGCTTAACCGATGCCTCACGATTTTGGCCATGCTGAAATCGAGGACAACATGTTTCTGTCCAATATCTGTGAGATTTTGCCAAGATCAAGAGGCAATGGAAAGCACAAATAAGAGAGAACAAAATAGATGATAGAAATAAACTATATTCTATCAAGATGAAAAATATGATCAACTGGATCATTAAGCATTCCATACAATGAATATAAGCCTACTTATATAGGCAAGGCTATATGGATATGTGAGCACACAAACATGACATGTGGCTCAATAAGAAACAAGGGTAGGTAGTAAATAGGTGTGGGTAGGTAGGAGAAATAATATAATAGTCCACATGAGGTGGATCACCCACTGAATGTGGAGTGTAACAACAAGATCACACCATAAAAGGTGGAAATTCTCCTACACACACTATCCCAATGTGGCACAAACACCCAAGTGTCTCATACCCAAAATATTATGAAATGAATTTCCTAAGTAAACTTAAGTATAGTGTAATAATATCCATGATGAATAATTATTTACACCAACAATATCTTTATGTTTGACTTTATTAAACTTTTTTCTGTTCCTCCATCCATTTTTTTATTAGCTTATCATTAAAGTCAATTGCAAATTAATATTTGCAATTATGTTGTTTTCTTCCATCTAAAAATTTAATATTTCTTAGATCCATAACTAAGCCCTTTTTGTTTTGAAAAATGGAACTTGGTCTATAATCTTTTCAAAGAAGACTGTTGATATGGTGTCCACTTTTTGTTCTTTAGGCTTCGATTGATCATAGAAATCTTCAAGTGTGCACCAATTTTTGTCATTGCTTGTCTACAAAGTCTTTTAGTACCTCAATTGTTTTATTCTGCCACCCATGTCTTCTAGTTCCTATTTTGTTTTTAACCTTTCCTTGAAACACATTCAAATTTTTTTCTTTCATATGTTATTTTCTTTTTATTTTGGCAAGGGAACTCTCAGCTACTCTTCAAATCTAACTGTGTTAGTTCTGTTGGCGTCAACATTAGTCCTCAGTGTTGACTGCCACAAACATTATTTTTTGCAAACGATTTGTTTGATTTGGTTGTTTCTCCATTTTCATGTTCTTAATCCTGCAGTCCTGTAACTTGTGCAATATGGTTTACTTTTTCTCTTTCATTGATTCCCTATTGACCCTTCCTTGTGCAGCCTCTCTTCAGCACCACCAAAACCCAGCACAATACTGGACCTGTGTAGACAACGAGTTGGTTCTATGTTTGAAGGTGACATTCTTTCTATATATGGACTTTCCAAGTACACCAACACACAAAACAAATAGAGATATTGCATGTGGACCTGATAGATTGTAAAGGCCAGATGACAATCACAATGAATATTAGCAACACATTGGTAGAGAATTTTTTTCCATGCTTGAACATTGGATTAGGCATCCGCATTTCCAACTTTACAATTAAAAATAAATAATAGTAAGAAAGAGGCGATGCATATTATTTCATTGCTCTGATTGCAAAAAGAACCTTTGAAACTATCCCATGTGTTTGTACCAAACACAAACTAGCACCTAATTTTGCAATCTAACAACTAAGTGAAGCTGACTCCAACTATTATGTTGGTTTATTAGAAGCAATTGGTACTAGTTACCATTTGACCAAAACACACCTTGAAGTACATATAAGGGATGGTGATCTACAGGAAGCTATGGCCACTGTACATCTTGAACACTTTGAATTGCACCTTCTTTTTTGTTTCTCCTATCATGTCCTCTCATGTCCTTCCCACTAACATTTTTATTTTGCAGGTTCTCATCTCCACCACCTACATATAATTATGTGCAACTTTGAAACAACTCTTCTCAACAACAGATATGACTTTTATACTGATCAAAAATATTGCGCGAAATGGTCACCAAGGAACCCAGTCATTCCCCCCATCGCAGTCTACTTTCATTGAAGAGCTTAATGACCAGTGCACAAAGGCACATTTGGAGATGCTTGCCAAATGTAATATCCAGGTGGTCACACATACCTTTACAACTCTGCCTTTAGCTTTCTACTACATAGTATTTTCAATTCTTTGCTTACTATATATAGTGTAATTTCAGGTTGTCGGTGTCTTGAAAGGAAAGAATGCCTATTTTCCACCCTATCAAATATCTTTCTCAGTGTGCCACCACTCCCTCCCATTTGACGCTGCAATTGACATGGACTTTGTCCATTGAACCTTTTGTAATGCTAACACACAATCCTCTTGACACCATAACATAATTTGCACATTGAATACACAAGAAGGCAAAATCAACTACTCCTTGCAAGGAGAGATACTTCAACAAACTTACCTAGATATCACAGATATAACATACGAACAATACCAATAGGACATCTCACCAATGGTGTTTATGTTTCCCAAGCTCCACGTCTATGGTACTTTCACATTAGCTGTGAACAACACAATTATTGATATTGTAAAGCAATAGGAATTTTGATGTAATTGGGTTTTAACATTTGTTTGCAAGTACAGGTTTTGTAATCCATACTTCGACATGAATTTTGTTGTTAAATTCAGTTATAAATATTTCTTCATGGATAATTGGTACATGCTTTTGAAACCAGTATCTTAAAAACTTAGAGCATAAAAACTCAAAACAGTTCCATATGTAAATATATCATTTCGTTGCAGCCATACTAGGTCCATGTTAATGGATATTGCAAACTTGAAAAATACTTTGGCCTTTAAACTTGAGCTTTTTTAATTCCTCTTGCATTTATAAATATATTTCACTTTCTCCTATCTCTTTGTATAACAATTTCAAATGTCTATGTTTTCTATCTTGTCAGTTTCATTGCTCATATGTTTTCCTCCATAATAGTTGGCAACATAATAATTTTGTGAAATAATGGCCTATGGGGTTGCTATTTCTACTCTTATTGTTGTACAAACAAATAAATAAGGCATTTAAGGAAAATATTTTTGGGTTGGGCTTGATATATTAGTCTAGAAGGCTTACTTATCTATACTTCCACATTCTACTTTGGTTCATGTTCATACCCCATTCTAAAACTCCCATTTTAGCATAGGCTGGAAGTAGACTGGAAAAAGGTTGCAGAACTTCACTTTACACCTGTGAACTACATGAACTTTAAGTGAAAAGAAATGTTCTTTTTTATTGTATGTATTTCATTAACAATGTCGTAAATAGGCTATTTTGTGGTACACTATTTACCTAGAAACCTAGGTTTTCACTTAAAGTTCCAAGCAGTTGTTGGGTTGAACATAATGCATCAACTGCTTAAGCTCCTCTTGTTGAAGTATGATAAATTGATATGGAGATGGGATACTATTTAATTTGTTTCATGAATTAGAATTTCAGAATTGGTGTGTGAATATAATAGCTCGAATGTTTTGTGCACCTATGAAAGTTATATTAAATTTTTCTTGTTTTTCGGCTTTTATGACATGATGGGGTTTTGTTTGCCCCTTTTAGATCTTTGACTTTGTCTATTCCTATTTGGTGTAAAATGTTTAAAGCCAGGAATTCATAGGTTGCAACACTCCCAATTTTCTTCTACAGGATGAATTTCATATTGGGATTGATAGAATTCCATTCTGGCTTTGAGATCTAGGAATTTCTAAGATGAGTGGTTTGTACGTTAGTAGATTACTTCACAGTGTGTCAGAGTTTGAAAGAATTTTCAGGTTCAGCTACTTCAGACTAATATAATAGATATATGATAAATGTCTTTCAAATGGATGCTAGAAATCTCTCTTTAGCTTTAGCAATTCATTTAATAGCTTGTAGAAGATTCTTTCAACTCGATGTAAGATGAATTGGCACAGCTTGAGGCATTGATCATAAAAGTTGGAATTATAAAAATTGAATCTTACCAACTGAAAAGAGTTATTTCCCTCCCTGTAAACAGTAATGCTAGAATACTCTGTAGTTTTCCAATGCAAATAATTCACACTTTGAAACATTTTGAACTTCTTGTGCAATAAACAAATCCAAACCCACTTTCTCAGGACTGGGCAGGAACTAAGCTGCCCTGCAGCCCTTGTTAGTCTATCTAACCAAACCTTTTTATGTGTCTCTGCATTTACATCACAAACATGGTCTTTTCGATGTCTACATGCAAGAAACCCTAAACTTGCATATGCATAAATAACCCAAAGTTACCTAACTGTGTCACTCTCTTCAAAATGCTACATATGCATAAATACAAGAAAGGACTCATTCCTGAGGGACTAGTTTGAAGGTTTCTCCCAAGTTGAGGTTTATTAGACAAGAAAGGACGATGGTTTTAGAGGCATAAAAAAAATTAGATAGCTTCTGAGTTAGAGATGGGAGATCACGAATTTCTCTGAGAAATCAGAGATTGCTTGTTGTCAAGGATTTTGAAGCAGAATTTGTACAATCAAGGAGGAATAAAATCATAAACAAATCGTTCACGTAAGATGAGCCTTAGTAGGATATAGTGGATTTGATAGACATGAATTCTAGAGTCCATAGCTGGTAGGGTGAGTTGAAAAGCACCAAAATGATGATTTTTCACGTGAATGAGCATCACAAGATAAAGTGTTAAAAATTTATAAATACAATGGGGTGGTGACTTAATTGGTAGAAGAGAAAAGAAACCTTTTTCATTTTATGAGAGTGGTTTTTCCTCAAAAAGGAAGATGATGTTTGAGCAGATTGTGCATGGAGTTGACGTGTGCTCTACGATACCAGATGGGGTTTTTTTTTTCTCATGTGATTTTGTTTATTGTTAGAGAGGTTGTGAAAGTGAAAAGGATTGCTAAAGGGGGCATGAAAGTCTTTTCTTATCAAGAAAGGCCACGCATGGCACATCCTCTTCTTCTACTCTACCACTAGATGGCAGGGGGTTCAAAGAAGGAGCCCGCAGAGGAATGAAAAAAAGGATTTTCTTGGGTGGGGAGTGGCAGCCACTCATCTCTATGATGGCATTGAAGCTATGACCTCTCCCCAACATATTATGTCTTCCCTTAAGCTCCTCCTTCCACTTTCTCTGATCCTGGGCATGAAGGTTGAAGCTCCTCCTCTAGTTTAGGGGCGACTTTACCTCTCGCCATGACCTAGTATCCCTTACGAGAAGGGAAACACTTTGTTGGACTGAACGTAACATCTCACACTCCATCTGAAGGCATCAAGGTGATAATGGCATGGCTCAAGCAGTTTTGCTTCTACCAATTTTCAGTTGAAAATTTTGATTCATGGGTGCTAGTGCATGGATAAAAAATATTTTTGTAACAGAATTGCATATGGCCTTTTAGGCCTAATTGTTGAGAGTAAATATTTTGTTGACATGTGTCTCTTGGCCTAAAGCTTGTTTCTCCCTTTTCCTTTATAAAAGGGGAAATCAAGGCCATTAGAAGGATTCCTTTTTGGGGCTCTCTTGAAGGTTCCAAAATTTTGGTGCCTTTGGGGTTCCTTTTTTGGTTCGAGTAGTGAGTCTAGGTGAAGGGAGCAAGTTGTAAGGTCATTTACAGAGAAAATGAAAATTATTTAGTGTCAAGCTTTGTGCATGTTCTTGAAGGAGTTATATACAAATTTATTTTGTGATAGAAGTAGTAGTTTTATTTAATAAAAATAAAATTCGGATTTATTTCTCTCCGGTGTAGAATTCTATCATCTTTCAAATGAACAGAATCAAGGGTTTTTCATTTGTTGCATTGTTATGGTGTGTGTATTTTTTTCATTTCATGCTTTGATCTAAGGGATCAATTAAATGCTTGAGTGGAATTACAGAGTGGTAGGGCTTATGTAGGGATTTAGATAAGTAGTTCAGGTTGGGATTGCAGATGAGATATATTGAAAGGAAATATTGTCTTAGATCTTATACTATTAGATAAATTTTTATCACATTCTCACTTTACATCTTATAACTTTAGGTACCCAATGGAGTAAGGAACTGATCACAGCTTATAACTATCTTTAAATATCAGTTTTGTTTTCAATTTCACTGACAAATCACTATATTTTGTTGAATATCAAAATACATTTCTTTTCATGTCTGTTATTGTCTGTTCTACCCGTTTCATGCTCCGATTAGGTTGAGGATCACTGGAGGACTTTTCATCCTTGAGCATTCTCCCTATCATTGAGCTCTTATATGAGGTCATCTACCTTGTTTTAGTGAATATTTGAGTGCGGTGGAGAGATCATAAAATTCACTAAAGGGATCACCCTCCTGGGTTGTGCAAAGCCCAAAGTGTAGAAGAATTTGCATAATCCTTGTTAGTTGGTCCAAGAATCAACCTGGTTTCTGCCTCTTGCAGTGTAAACCTATTTAGGAACCAATAGTTAGAAGGTCACTTCTTTTGTGACATCTTCATATTAATGGAAGTATCATGGTATAATAGACTATATATGTGATCTCTTACTGAGACAATGATCATATAAACAAACAAACATTATCATCCACAATGAACCAACTATTACATCAATTGAAGGATCACTTCTATTGTGACATCTCCCTATTTTTATTAGTTATGGAGGTTGTACTTATTCACAACTCACTGATTTGACACAAAGGAGATAAATAAGCTACAAATCATATTTGTGTTGATATTATATAATCACTTCCATCATGCAATGTTCAAAGATTAAAAATTTGCAACTCAAAGACTCAAAGAACACTATTCAGACTTCTATATTGTTCTATAAAATTATAAATAGTTATAGAATACTCATGTGACCATGTATCTTTCCTATCAATGACTGAGACCTATGACTCAATAAACCTGGACTTTACTTCCTAAGTGATCATGGTATTCCTTTTATAACCAAGGAATGCAAACAAGCTACTGATCACTTAGGAAATTGGAAACTCATACCTGACACCTTTGTCTATGGGTATTCGTGATAACGCCTTTAACTCAATGAAGGTCATCCAAATCTGTCATAGCAAAATCAAGATGCCTTTTCAAACACTTATCTTCCATGTTAGTATCACTCAAGTGTCATGTCATTCTACTCCTCAGAATAGACAAAAACAAAATAATCATTCAAATTTCAGTTTGGGCCCTTTTGCCCTTTTTCGTAATGATTTCCCATCTGGCTACTTTCTTATCTGTAGGCCAAGAAAACTTGTTAATCTCCTCTAACTTTCCAACAACCTAATTCCATCGAGCATCAGTTATAGCATGTGCATCAACAACAAACTTAGAAAAATCTACCTCAGCCTTGTATATTGCATCTTGCACTTCATTAAAACTAGGAATATCTATGTCATTGCCTAGGTGGAGTAAAGTCTCGGTATTTTCTACTATCATCTCTATTTCATATTTCCAAACATCCAACTGCTTTGGATTTCACTCTTTGTCATATATGGCAGGAATAAAAACACTATAGCCATCAACAAATTTCTATAGTTTTCCCTTTATTAGTTGGTCCTTGCGCTTCAAAAATGAAAACCAAGAGTTCACAATGCCTACAATCTCCTTGGTGTCACTTATTTTGTTTGGTAGGTCATCCCTATAAACTATAGTAACTTCCAATTTATCCATTAATATATTCTTTCCTAACCACACATTGAATAATAGTTCCAAAAATGAAATGGTAGAAAAACACACATCACCAGCTTCCTTTAGAGAAATGTGAAAGTTACGAACGTCTTCAATTTGACCTTTTAACATATCAATTCTATGCTGGAGAACCTCCAACAAAGAAAATATCCCTTTCTCATTTCTTTTTTCCTCCAACATCTCATTCCTCCTAGCATACTCCTCAAGCTAAATCTTGATCTGGTCAGGAAATGCAACCTTAGTAGAAACAGGAACAAACTCCTCAGGTACATTGGTGGCAGCATCCACCATCTCTGCAATATGGCCATGGGATGTACTCTGCATATTGACTAATTTTACAGTCAGCTCCTTGGTTTGTTCCTCCATCACTACACTCTTCATTATCTCTTCTTCATACTTCTTTGCAATTACAACTAGCTCCTTATATATTTCAACATATCTTTTCTGCAAATCCACTGGCTTATCTTTATTCATATAGGAGACATGTGTCATTAAATCTGCAATTTCATTATCCCCAGTGACTTGCAAATTCCAAAATTAATTTGTCTCCCCTTCTTTCCCCTTGAATATTCATGAGATGGAGCTTCCATTTGGCAAGGGCAAGTGACCAGATTGCAAGTCTCTTGGATTTGGGATCAAATCCTGATCCTCTTAAAAAATCTCCTACATCAACCTCTGATCTAAAAAGAGGATCCAATTGCCTTTTGATTTGATCACTAATGAAGGTGGAGTGAATGTCCCACCCAGGAAAAAACAACATTCCACTATTTTCTACAAGGAATCTTGCTTGTTCCACTGTTAAATCCTCACTGTTAGGATCATACTGGTGGAGGTCTTGAACAATTTGTTCATTTTTCTCTTTACCTTCCTCTCCCACATCCAATTCTTTTCTCACTTCATTATGCTTAATTTTGATTAGGAAACTTTGAACTCATCTATTTTTATGAAAGACTTTGATAGCATAATCCTTTCATCCATTTAAGTAGCCAGATGTAAATCCACTTCTCCCATTTCTTCTTCAGCGGGTTTCTCCCTAAGCCTCTATCTGATAGCTTGAAAGTATTTATATTTCTCAACAACCATTGCCTTAGTAGGGTCATTCATTACCAATGCTCCCCATTTCTCAACCTTCTATCTTTTCAGAGTTGGTTTCCTCACAGATTCCACCTCATCACCACTCTCAACAATGTCAACATCCATTAGCAGTTGATCAATAAATGTATTGCGTTAAGAGCTTAATTCATCCATGGGTTCTTGTGGCTCCTTTTGTCCTAACATTTGAGCCATTAAATCCTCATAAGCATTGAGCATCTTCCCCATTCTTTCAAAATAACCCTCTTGATGATAAAAACCAATGAAATTGGGGTCACTCTCTTTGAATTCTTGTTCTAACCTCATCAAATTACCCCATTTCCTTCTTCTCTCTTGCACAACAGTCCTTTCCATCAAATTCCTAACTACATCCTCTTCATCAAGAGACTCATGATGTTTCACTTGTACCCAAGGTTTCATTCTCTTCAGTGCAAGTTTTATAAACTGCTTAGGGTCACAAAACCTAGAATAAACAGTTACCATTTTGTATTGTTTTAACCAATTATTAATTTCATCTAAGGCTTTTTTTCTAATGGTAAAGTCAGGAACTACCCACAACCTAGGCAGAAAAGTGCCCTTTCTATGAGGTAATAAATATTCTTTATCAACTAAAGTGAGGTACCAAATGAATTCAATTATGGCTAATCTCATTGGAACAAATTTTGGTAAAATATGTGGGGTTTGAGGACAACCATATACCCTCATGACAATAAAATTTTCAAAGATTTAAACATCCCCCCAGTTATAAGTAATGGGCCAATTAGGGACAAATTGGTGTGGTCAGAATCCTCCTCACACCTAGGATAAGTCTTTCTTTCTTCCTTCCTAACATACCTATGATAGGTAAAACAATCCAATTTTGAAAATAAAGAAAAGAGGAATCATAAGTGCTACTATTCCACACCTATGTCCACTTTTATACTGGTATAGGCATGTCAAAATCCACTCTTTCTAGTACCAATTCTTTGTCCATCTTGTCTGCATTGTAGTACAAAGTCAAGTGCATCAATATGGAATAATGTTTGTAATTAATGACTGAAGCACTCTTTTGGATGCCCACCAAAGCATCATGGACATGCTACACCAAATATCCCACATAATCATAATCTGTATTAACTTCTGGGTGTTGGATGTTCATTGCCATCATTGGAAGCTCAATTGTCACTTTACTATTCCCATCTATTCCTAACACCTTACATATCCATAAACTATGCACTTCATATAGAAATAGAAAGTACTCAAATCAAACAGATCCTCCACATTCTCAGGAATTGGAATTAGAGATCGACTACCAAACCTAGGCATGTATCGGGGAATTGTGTGCTTCTTCAAAACATTCTTATGATTCTCGTAATCTTTATTTTCTCTGTCTAGGTCTATATCTATGCAAGTTGCACCAGATATCTGGAAATCTTCAACAAAATTTACCCTATTCATGGTAACTAGGGTAGATTTATCCATCTTTCGAATTACCCTATTTATAGGGCAATATGCCTTTGCCAACTCTCTAACTAGGTCCACATCCATGTATACATTAGGCACAACTAGTTTAGCCATGTTCAAGTCCCAAGGATTAGAAATGGGTACTCCCTTTACCCTATTGTTCTAGAAGTACGAAAATAGATAAGCACCAGAAATATCAGGGGTCTCCATGTTTCTACACTAGCTGCATGTGTCTTTCGAGACATACTCATTCATGGACAACCCATTAGATGTCCTTGGTAGAAATTCAATAAATTCTTCTCAATACTTCATTTCTCCAATTGATTTCCTCCTTGATGACTAAGAACTGTTTCTACTCATTCCTCTAGTCATCTTCTTAAAGAACATAGCTTATTCTGCACAATTACAGCTATACAAGAGAACTTGACACCTTCACAACCCTAAGGCCTATAGCTTGTAGTTGTAGAGAGAAATCTACCACTCATGTTGTCAACACTTGGACCAAGGCTCATAAATCATTGCAAGTGTGAAAAATCCTTAACACAATCCTCCCTTTATAATTTTTTCACCTTATAAGAACTGGTCGTCATCTCGGCCATGAATGGTCATGCATTCGGCCATTAAAAATTTAAAATTACAAACTAGTCATAAAAATAATAATGTCATAATGAGTTGTATGAAAAATTTAGAAACTACCTTAGAATGAAATTTCACTTTAGTATTTACTCAGGAAAAGGTACCAAAATAATCCACATGTCAATTTGTCATTTGTCTCGACCCTTTGTTTCCATACACCTCAGCAGTCCTCATCAAGTCATTAAAACACATGGCACACAGTCGTCAGCCCTCTACTTGAAAGACTGGCCGTTAGAAAATCTTGCGACCTAGCGACAAGCCCTTATGACTCTATCTCTAGCTTGCAAGATAAAAATGCTAAGCCTTCATAACCTCAAGAGGTAGCGACTGAGGGAAACTGAACCACCACTCGTCAATTATCAACCTCAAAATGGTAAGTCCTCTCAACCGCATCGACCTAGAGATAGTGGTAATTTTAACCCTTGTCATGTACTCACCAACATAAAACATTTTATCTCTTAATTGCTAGAACCTCACTTGCAAGCTTGTGGCTTGATCACCTCTTCAAACATTTAACCTCGTGGCCTCAAGATAACCATAAAACTTAACCACAAACTATCTAGTTGCTACCTCATGACCTAAAAAATGATAACATCAAACAAACTTGAGAGCTAGCGACAACTGTATGAAATGACTTACTCACTAACTCTTGCAGCTATAATGCATGACATCAGACCAACTTGAGACCTTGTGACCCCAGCAATTTCATTAATAATATCTAGCTTGCTAACATAAAATGCTAACACCCAAAAAGATAGAGACCTCGCGATGTAAACCCAAACCAACTTATCGCCAGCTCACGGCTTGATCACATCTTCAAACTTTTAACCTCGCGAGTTGGCAATAACCATAAAACTTAACCACAAATTGTCTAGTCGCTAGCTCGCAACCTAAAAATGCTAACATTAAACAAAAATGAGAGATAGCAACAACTATATGAAATGACTTACTCTCTAACTCTCGCGGCTATAATGCATGACATCAGACCAACTCAAGACCTCACAACCCAAGAAATTTCATTAACAATCTCCAGCTTGCTAGCATAAAATGCTAACACCCAAAAAGCTAGAGACCTCATGATGTAAACCCAAACCAACTTGTCACCAACTCACGACTTGATCACCTCTTCAGACATTTAACCTCGCGAGTTGCAATAACCATTAAAGTTAACCACAAATTGTCTAGTCGCTAGCTCGTGACCTAAAAATGCTAACATTAAACAAACCTGAGAGCTAGCGACAACTATATGAAATGAGTTACTCCCTACCTCTCGCGGCTATAATGCATGACATCGGACCAACTCAAGACCTCACGACCAAAGCAATTTCATTAACAATATCCAACTCGCTAACATAAAATGCTAACACCCAAAAAGATAGAGACCTCGAGATTTAAGCCCAAACCAACTTGTCGCCAACTTGCAGCTCGATCACGTCTTCAGACATTTAACCTCACAAATGTGATAAACATAAAACTTAACCACAAACAGTCTAGTCGCTAGCTCGTGACCTGAAAATGCTAACAGTAAACAAACATGAGAGCTAGCGACAACTGTATGAAATGACTTACTTGCTAACTCTCGCAACAATAATGCATGACATTAGACCAACTCGGGAACTTGCGACCAAAAAAATTTTATTTACAATCTCCAGCTCGCTAACATAAAATGCTAACACCCAAAAATCTAGAGACATCACGATTCAAGCCCAAATCAACACTCGCTAACTCACCACTTAAAATGTTAAACATGAAATTGATCCATGAGTTATAGATGAAACAAAAAACATGTTCGACTGACTGTTTGACCATACTTCATGCTGACATGAACAAATAAAGAGAGGACAACTCATATTTTCAATGCACAATAGCTAGCCAACAAAGTAAAAAAAAAACACAAAAACCTAATCGCCATGAACATGATCAAAACTCGGGAAAAGACACAAGTCCATAAAACCATAGGATAAACCGATGACATGAATCGAAGCTCAACATGGCTTAGCCAAAAAATTCACAATCCTAATAGGTGTGACCCTTGAAGTCAAACAGACTTCAAATGTCTAGTCTTCTCGATATGAATAGTATTAGGGATTTTTAAATTTGGACAATTTGAAGAAGGGAATATATCATATTTTAAGATGAAGATTATGATCACAGAGGAAATTTTGAGCCTTGGAGTTAGCATTTTGGAAAAATGGGAAAAATGTTGTTCTAACATCATGTTAAGCGTTTAATGTAGAGAGGTTCTAACAATTATGCAATATAAATAATTTTATAGATCTTGTGACACAAATTGTTGCATTTCATGTTAAGCATTATTTGGAACCAATTTACAAAAGATAATAGGTATTCAAACTTCATGCAGAAATAAATATATTCTCTTAGCTCTAAGAGTCAAGACTTTAAATTTATAAAACTAGAGCTAAAATATATAATAACATTCAACATGCAGTTACAAACAGCTATCAGAAACTAAATTCTAATTGTTTACTAATAATTCAAATTCACAATTAAAAATATGAAATAAGTATCCGTTCCGATTGACAATTTCAAGGAATACAATATAAAAACTCATCAACAACAACTATAGTTTTGTTGCTTGTAAATTGTAATAACTAATGACTTAAAAAGTGCAATATAAATACCTAAAAAATTGATTGCTAATTCACTTCATTGACTTAGTCTAGACTTTGAGGCTTCTACATCCCTAATGGACTCAAGATATTGACTTTGACTAGTGCTAATAGATCCATCTTCATTCTGAGTCGGGTATTCAAAAATTTCTTCATCTTCAATTTCATGCTGGCTCTGAGATCCATCATTTGTCTCAGCACTAGCAGTAGCACCACCAGCTTTTGAAGTGTTGTACAACCCTCGTCTTTCACGCATGGAATTCCAAATTGCCAATGCCCTATCATAAGGAAACTTTCTGACATTATACATAGTTACAAACAACCTCAAGCAAGTTTCAAAATTTTCATCTAGTTTGTTTTCGATCTTTGATTTCAAAAGCCCTAATACACTGAAAAATCTCTCATCTTACACTGACTCCAATATCGTTGTTTGACATAAATCAGTAAGTTTGAAATATTTCGGTATTGAATTATGCAATACTTCACTTTGATCTATCCTTTTCCAAAGCCTTATTATTGATCCAGGTTCAAATAGATTCCTGAAGTTTTGCAAGTATTGTTTCATACACAATGCAAAGTGTTTACATTGTTTTTTAAGATGATCTGAATTTAAAATTCCTTCTATTGGTTGTCCATTACAATCTGCATCTTTTAAAAATGTCAATATCAATCCCTCTAGTTTTTTATGAAACACCTTTGCATCATTTGGATTATCTCCAAATGAATGCCAAAATTGAGGATACACACAACCTCTACCTTCAATTATTTCTTCTCAAAGAAATTTTTCATGAATCTTAGTTCAAAGTTCGTATGCAATAAACTTCAAATTATCACAAACAGATTTAACAATCATGTCAAAATCTTCCTTTTTAAATGGTAGTGCTCTGCCTCTCTTGTCCATCTTAGATTGGTGCATTGGTATCTGAAATACCTTTACAAAGACACATAACTCATTTTTTGCGTTGAAATGTAAAAGAAGTTCAACATGATTTAAATCTGTAATTATCTCCCACCTAAAAAAAATTGGGCTTTTCCCTGTTATATCTGAAAATAGACCATCCAAGGTCAATCATGTCATTTTACGTAGAGTTCTATACTCATTGATAAACATAGTTCTCTCTTGGGATTTTTTAACAAGTTTTTTCATGGAATCCGGCATGGGGAGAAGAGTAGCTAAAGTTAACAAAGTTTCTATATCACTTAACTTATGTAAGTGATCAGGAGCTTTGTCAATTATGAGGCATTGCTCGTACATTAGTCCAATCAAGGATTGATATTCTATTAGAACTTGTCCCACTGGTCAATGCAAGGAGATCCATCTGGTCTCAACATCCCTGAGAAGCCTGTTTGTTGTTGTTACTCTCTTAGAAAAAATCTGAAATTCTGCAAAACATTTAGGAGTTTGGTAGTAGTATGAGTGGAGCTCGTGGACCAGATCTTCAAATTTTGACACTATACGGAAATTGCTTACAATTACATATGCTAAATTCATTCGATGGGACATGCAGTGAATGCCAAGCATGTATGGTGCAATACTAATTTTTAATCTTGCGCAAAGGCTGGACCTTTGACCTTGGATTACTGCAGCTCCAACACACACCAACTTCTTGGAAATTGTCAAGTCATCCATACCACCAATTTCATTCAAATCTTTCTTAACTTCCAAATATAATTTTTTTGTTGTTGATTTGCCCCTCATTTTACGAACACAAAGTAGATGAGCTCGGTGGATGTTCTTTTTTATGGTATACACATGCATACAGACCCAAGCAATTTTATCTATCACGGTAACTTCATTTATGGATAATGAAATAAATTTTGATTCTTTTACACTCTCTTTTAAATTTTTATTTTCTACCTCAATGAGATAGTTTGTCATTTCCCATCCAACATTTATTGACCAATGTGACATAGGATAGTGAGGAACATTCAAAAAAGATAATAAATTACTATATTTTGAGAAATCTTTCATAGGATGCCCTGTGGAAAAAATATAAAAAATAACACTCATCTTAATAGTCTTTGCCAGGTTTGCATCTTTCGCTACGTGTTCAAGCCCAACCTTGATTATATTTCCACTATTACCAGTCAATGTCATTTTGTGGTTATGCTCTTCATATTCCACTGCGTACTTAACATGAAGACATTCTTCCTTTGATTTCCATCTTACTACTGGTGTTTCCTTTCCGTCTATGATTTGTTTTTCATAAACCTTACCAATATTCTTTTCTATGGTGTCAAGATTTAGCTACAACTTCTTCTCTCTTTTAGTTTTCCAATTACAAATATTACATATGAATTCTATTGGTTGTTCATCATTGTTTGGGACTGGCTCAATGAATGGGTACTTTGCTACCCAATCAAGCTTAAATCTCCTTGTCATTTCCCACTCCTGCCCCATTTTTGGTTTTCTTTTTCTTTTCTTCCTACCAAAATCATCTTTAGTGCTAGCTTTTTCATCCAAGAGAATTATCTCATTGTGGGTATGTCTTACAACATCTTCTCACATGGCAGTATTGTCATCCTCATTTGACACATTTAACTCAATGACAATCCTACCTTGTGGTGGTGGTATGCTACTGCAAAAATTGATGGACCAGAAATTTTTCCAATTCCAAAGTAAGACTTTATGGTAGTATCTCTAAGTTTTGGGCATTTTGATGGCCTCCCAATCCCTTCACCATGCTGAGGATTCCTAGCATTGTTTGGCCTCACAATCCCTTCACTACCCTAAGGAGTCTCACCCTTGTCTGACATCCCAATCTCTTTACCACCTTGAGGAGTCTCAGTCTCACCCTTGTTTGACATGGCAATCCCTTCACTAGACCAAAAAGTCTAAGTCTCACCCTTGTCTGACATCTCAATCCCTTCACCACCCTGAGGAGTCTCACCATTTTCTGAAATCTTGACCTCTCACTACGAAATAAAAATAATACTATGAAGTATGAAGAAATGATTACTCACCTTTACACTTTCTCAATTCTCAGAATCAAGAATTAGGAATATCTAGGCCTGTATTGTAGGATTGCAACTTTGGCCCTCTGCCCTACAATCAATTTCAAGGTTCCAACTCAAATTGTGCAACTCCTAAATTTACTAATCAGACCTAAACAAATTGTAAGGAAGACTGTTTTAAACTTTCAATTGTATTTATATTAATCCATGATTCCATTTTTGGCGAATTTCGTGGGCTTTTCAAAATGCATCTTATTGGCCCTTTGATTTATATGTAGGTGCCATACTTTATATGCATTGGAATTTGGCAAAATGGGTCCTCGAATGCTTATAATATTTTATTTTCCTTCCTGTTTGTATGTAGGTGTCATACTCTATATGCATTGAAATTTGGTGAAATGGGTCCTCAAATGCTTATAATGTTTTAATTCTTATTGACGAATTAGGTCTCATTATGCTTAACGTAAAATTTAACAATTGGCAAAATGGGTCAGTGCGTGCAATGAATATTTAATTAACCATCGGCGAAATAGGTCTTGGGTACAGTGTCGTATTACTATTTTTGGCGAATAAGGGAGGTGATCTAATACCCATGTCCAAGTGATTCCAGATGAATCTAACGGGGATCCACACGAAATGGTATGTAATCAATGGTGAATCCGAAATACATTGGACCATTAACACTAAAATTCTGGGCGATTTGGCCACCGTGTTGTCCAATACTATTCGCCAAAAGGTGAAGATTCGCGACAAAAAAACACTCTGGATATAGTGGCCTAATAGGAATTCAACAATGAAAATAATATGTAAAGTGGGGATCTTGGGTTTTTCAACCACTAAATTTGGGTTTACTGAGGGGCCAAGAGGACTTAACAAGGAACCACTTAGAGGGGTTAAAGAAAGGTAAAAGTTATAGAGTCTAAGAATTAACTTTTGATGGAGAGGAAGGGAATTTTAGACTTAGCTCTTGCGATAAATTGAGATAGTGAAGAACAAATCCAACAAGTAAAATTCATCCTTACACCATACCTAAGGTGGTTTAACATCAGAAAAAGATAAGTATGAAGCTTTTGTATGCCCATCTAGAGTGAAGAATTTCATATGTTAATCTTAATGAAAACTAATTATTATTTCATCAACAATAAACTAAAAAAAGTGATCTTTTGAGAATTTTATATACAAACACTTGAAGATGTGATCCCTATAAAATTGACAAAATAAATTATATTTTTTAAAACAATTTAGTTTATGCAAATAGCTACATGAATAAGAATATAACAATTACAACATGAAAATAATAATTGCATGCCAGTTAAACATGTTAATTTTAAAACATGCAAAAAAAATTCATCTTTATTTATTTAATAAGAAAATAATTTATTTTATATAGTAACACTATTTTACTATTTTTAAGATATGATATAAAAGAAATTGACTTTAAAGAACTTTATACTTACTTAAAAATAATAGATAAACAAGGCGAGGCCCTTTAATCCCCTATCTACACCTATAAATGGCCCATCCCATAATGCAATATTTTCATCAAATTTAAAAACTACAACCCTTATGTGTATCTATCCGATACATCAATTGTTTGATGTACATCTACATCATTTTAAAATGTTGAAATCTTGAATTGTTTGTATGTCTTCTAGAACATTTACTTTTCTAACTGTGACAATATAGACATCGATAGGAATGAGTCTACAAATAGTGATATTGTTTTAGATAAATAACTCTTTCCAATTGTATTATAGACAATCTTAAATATAAATAAAATCTTCCTAGTCCCTAACCTCCAATCTCACAATTTTCCTAATTTGGTAAATCAATCATATGGAAAGGAAATTATATAGTTAAAAATATCTTTTCTATGTTTTTGACTAAGATAAACAAGTTTTGAGGGGACAAAAAATGTCGTACAATAGGTTTTGAAGGGACCTAAAACCCTCAGATTTTAGTGGATTAAAAACCCACAAAGAAAAGTTGTGAAAAGATACATCAAAGAAATATACAAGCCTAGACACAACTGCACCAATTTTAACAGTCAATACAAATTTAGTGGTAAAGGAAACTGTGAAAAACTTGGCAACCACCACCAAACTGACGCCAGCCAAAACATAAAAGTAAATCAATACAAACCAAGCTGGCAAAAAATGAAGATCTAAAACATCAAACTATAGATCCAAATAATAGAACACAAGGGTTTAACAGTCACCCTCAGCCAACAAGCAGGGTTATCCCTAGCTCCCTTAACCTATAACAAAGTTTTTAGATCACCAACAACAAAACTTGATCTTAACCAAAAATAGACATTGGACGAACTGGGCCCTTTAAAATTACTAGCATTCAGTAGACGCCTGGACCAAACAAAGAAAAAAGGGTTTTTCCTGTCTCCCTTAACCATGAAAGTGAGTTTTTCAGGGATCCCACAACCAAGCAAAGCTCAGAACTCAGCAAAACATCCTAAAAGAACAGTCTGGAAAACTCGGTTTTGGAGAGGCACCCAAAACCAACTGCATTAGAACCCAAGAGGGTCTTTGCAGGCTCCCTCAACCCACAAAACTAGCAGCATGAGAAATAGCAGTCGAAATGCTTCCTCACCCCAACTCTCCACCTAAAAAGGAGATGGGTCCACCTTAATAAGACTAACATGAATACATACTAACAGACTAGATAATCATATTGAAGCCACAAGTAGCATCTGA
This sequence comes from Cryptomeria japonica, assembly GCF_030272615.1. NCBI lineage: Eukaryota > Viridiplantae > Streptophyta > Pinopsida > Cupressales > Cupressaceae > Cryptomeria > Cryptomeria japonica. Next base: position 236,769,432 of record NC_081407.1, on the reverse strand, counting down.
TAACATAAGAAAACAAGAGGGTTTTTACGGGCTCCATCAACCCATGGAGCTAGCAGCATGAATAGAAGTAGCTGAGCTCCAAGACCAAACCTCCTCCACCATGAGTACATAACCGAGAAAAGGAAGGTAGGGAAAAGACATCGTCCTTCCCAAGGCCAAACCCACTCACCACCAAAAGAGACCACACAAGCAGATCCAACACGACAAAGGCCACCATACCCAAAATACCACCAAGCAGACCCTTGAGCTTCCTGAATCCACCTACCAAGAAAAAAATAAATAAAGTCACGCAACCCTTCCCACCACGCCCAGCCTTGGCACTTGCCACATCGCAGAAAACAACACAAAAGAAAGAGCAAGGAGAAAATACCAAACCCACTCCATCTGCCTCACCATCCTCATCATCATCACCTAGCTCTTCGGTCGTCGAAGCCCTAGCACACCTTCTCCCTCCTACACTCCCTTTCCCACTCAATGTCATCCCAATTATTTTTTCTAAGTTATGTGTAGATAAAAATTCCATTACATTATATATTTAATACAATTTTGATTACAAAAAAATTAATTGAATTGGATGAAAGATTAAGTGTTTTTTTATATATGGATCCCACAAATTTGTTTGTTAATCTATTTAAGAAAATGTTGATAACATGGATGACCATCCTTGACCCAAAATAGTTGTTGAGGAAGAGTTTAACTATAGGAAGAAGACTTGGATGAAGAAAAACAAGAAGTAGGAGAACAAATGAGATATTAATCCATAGGAATATCCTAAAACCAATGAAGAGATAAAAAAAAAATTATGATAAAAAAAGTCAAGATTTCCATGTGGACAAAACGAATTGGTCGAAAAGAAACGAATATTATATTAAATATTTCAACCCCTCGTGGGAACATGACATAAAATCTTATTTAAGGGTCACAACTAAGGGAAGATACTAGGATTTTAGTTGCTTGGATAAGGAATGGATCTCATCATCACAAATGTGAGAAGGGTAGAAAGACAATCCCTATGGAAGATTGGGAAGATCAAATTTACATATTTGTTGGAAAATGGGTGGTTGAAACTAAAGGATACTTCATCCTAGATTGTGCAACTTTTTACAATATTCATATTTTGTAGATTTGTTTTTGGAAGTGGACAGTTTGAATGATATCTTTGAGGAGAGAAGGCTTCACAATATCACAAGTTTCTTAATCAAGATACACAATAGAAGAGATAACATTAAAATTGAAACCTAAAAATGGATCATCTTTGGTTCTATTGGTCCCTTAGACAATCTGGTCACTTGGACATCACTCAAATTTATACATTCTTTCTTTTTCTAGTGATAAATTTTGATTGTTGATAAACATAGTTTTCTCTCTATCTCACACTTCCTCAAAGTTTTCATATCAACTAGCCTTGATAAAATTATTTTGTAATTATCATCTCTACTTAATATGTAAAATATCTAACTTTTAATACTAAGGTAACAATGCTACTTAACTTGTTCCTTTCTTTAATCATTTTTCTTTCTCCTTGGTTATCATCATTACAATCTTTAATAAACAGTTCAAATAATACATAATATTTTGATCACATAAAAGGTTGTAACAAACATTAGTTGTGATTAATAAAAGTGAGGTAGGTCCTAATCTTTACATAATTACTATAGAGCAACTACCTAGGGCACATGAGGAGTCAACGCACATCCAAAACACACAAAATACCAAAACATGCTAAAACCCAACATGCAACCAAGACAAAACCACTAAATAAAGAAACAAAAAACAAACAAAACATTCAACTTCCTCTAAAGACATGAAGGAATAGTCTACTAAGCGGGGCATTATCATCTTACATTTCATGGCAAAGAACTTTAAATTTAAATTAATAGGAGACTCTAGGTATAACAAACATTACTAATTAATTAATATTAGTTAATAAATATTTAATCACAACTTTAATATATTAAATATAATTTAAATAATATATTATATATTACCGATAATTATTTAATAGGAGCACCTGTGGTGAGGAAGCAACGAGGACTAAATCCATGGACAATACACTCCCCTATAAAGAGCTCTCTCTATCTAGCATTCCTAACATATCAATTTGCTATTCTTCTCTCTTCCCGTTTCGTTCCTTACCTGGTAACAATGGCAAACGCGTCTTTTGCCGCTTGGATCCTCATGCTTCTCACTATCTCAACGATGATTTTAGATGAGGTTGAAGCTGAAGATTCAAGAAAGCCATACATTGTTCAAATGATGAAGACCATGAAGCCACATCACTTCAACTTGGATGAGAACTGGTATACTTCGATGCTCAGTCAGATCTCAAGATCTGATACCGCAATTGACATGTTATATACATATGATACGGTCCTGCACGGCTTTGCTGCGAGGATGAGTAAAGCAGAGGCTGAAGCCATGCAGAGTATGGATGGCTGCTTGGGTGTAATCCCCTCTTCTCTTAATCAAATCGCCACCACTCACACACCTGAGTTCCTGGGGCTTATTTCTTCTTCCTCTTTGTCGGACTCGGGAGTGATCACAGGCGAAGACGTTATCATAGGCGTGATCGACACAGGGATATGGCCTGAAAGCCGAAGCTTCCACGATGAAGGCTTTGGAGACATTCCTTCAAGATGGAAGGGCGAATGTGAGAATGGGCGGGGGTTCAATGCTTCACACTGTAATAAGAAAATCATTGGAGCTCGATACTTTTACAAAGGCTACGAAACTAAACATCCCATCGACGAAACCTTGGAATACAAATCTCCTCGAGACAACGATGGCCATGGGACACATACAGCTTCAACCATTGCTGGGGCTGCTGTGCCTGAGATCAGTTTCTTCGGTTTCGCCAAGGGAACTGCCAGAGGGATGGCCCCTGGAGCCAGGCTGGCCATCTACAAAGCCTGCTGGAAAAAGGGCTGCGATAGTTCAGACATAGCTGCTGCCATGGAAAAGGCCATCGCAGATGGCGTGGACATAATTTCTGTGTCAATTAGCTCTCAAGACCAGCCATTTCACATGCATGTCAGAGCCATTGCAGAATTTGGGGCCATGGAGAAGGGTGTTTTTGTTGCTGCCGCGGCAGGCAATGCCGGACCTCTTTCATCTTCTCTTAGTAATCCAGCCCCCTGGATTACTACTGTGGGCGCCAGCACCATTGATAGAGATTTCTCTGCTTCTCTAGTCTTGGGCAACCAAGATATACACAGGGGAACTTCTACGTACAAGGGTAATGGTACAATTCAAGAGAGACCTCTTCCTCTGGTCTATTCATCCACCAACAATAGCTCAAGGCGTTGCCTCGATGGCGGCCTTGACCCAAATATGGTGAAGGGTAAAATCGTGCTTTGTGATCAAGGGGAGTCTACTATCTATGAGAAAAGCAACGTAGTGGCGAGGGCTGGCGGTGCAGGACTGATTGTTGCAAATGGAGTGCTTTATGGTGAAGAGCAGCTGCTTACTAATATTGACGGTGTACCGGCTATCAATTTGGGTTTTAGAGCTGGAGAAAAAATCAAGGTATATATCAACAGTACAGGGATTGATGCCACTGCTACTTTGAGACTGTCTGGCTTGACTGAAGTGGGAAATACTGTAGCTGCACCCATTGTGGAGAGTTTTTCATCCAGAGGACCCACTTTAGCATACCCAGATATTCTGAAGCCAGACATAATCGCTCCCGGTGTGAACATCTTGGCAGCATACGCAGAAGTGGGAGGAGCCTTGCCCTACAATATTCTATCAGGGACCTCGATGGCCTGTCCTCATGTCAGTGGCATTGCAGCACTCATAAAAGCAATTCGTCCCACGTGGAGCCCAGCCGCCATCAAATCTGCGCTTATGACGTCTGCTTCCATTGTTGACAATACAGTGCAGGACATCAGGGATTCATCGACCATGGAAGCAGCCGACTCATTTGCCATTGGTGCAGGCCACGTGCACCCAATACGTGCAGTAGATCCCGGGCTTGTCTATGATCTGGGACCTCAAGACTACGTCAACTTTCTCTGCACGCTCAAATACAGCCCTCAAGAGATTGCTCTTCTCACGAAGAAAACAGTTTCCTGCCCGCGTACCAGTTTGGAAGCGGGAGATCTAAACTACCCATCATTCTCTGTGCTGTTCTACTATGGCAACAAATTCAGTCAGGTGAAGAGGAGAATAGTGACAAATGTGGGTGGACAAGCCAATGCAGTGTATCAAGCTAGCGTGAAGAGCCCTACCGGAGTAAAAATAACCGTGCAACCAGAGACGTTGGAGTTCAAAAAACTAGAGGACAAAGCAGAATACAGTGTGAGATTTGAAACCAACATCACATCTCCATTAGCGTCCAGTTGTCCTGCAATGGCAACCTGCAAATTAATGTACCTCGACATTATCGTATTGTTTGTAGCACTTCCAACTTACATCGCATTGCAGCCATTAAAGCTGCTTTATTTTTGTATTCCAATAAATAATTAGCCAAGGAATTTGGAATTCTTTCCTTCTAAAATAAAACATTACTTTTAATTTTTTGGGGGGCGATAAATACGGCTGGAGCGTCACTTGATCAGTAGTTTAAGACTGTTTTTAGAGTTGTATTTCTACATGCATAAAATGTTTTATTTTTTGTGATCTTTTTAAACAAGCACAAACTGTAATTTCAACCATCCATATTTCATAATATACTTCCATGATAAACGCATGGATGCCATTTTTAGTTCAAGGGCGGAAGAAAACAAATACAGATTGAACAAGTTCTTTTTATTCTGTATTTTGGTGGCATTGGAGTTCTCTAAAAGAATGAGAATCCGCTCTAGTACAAGGATTCAAATCAACAAAAAAAAAATTATAACTTAGAACACATTCAATTTGAAAAATGACATGTTCTATTCAGTTTTCAAGTGGCTCCCTTGGCCTTCTCTCCAATAGAAATTTCAATTTATCAATATATATTCTTTTATCACTTTCTCTCCTCCTTTATCTCTCTATTTACTCTTCTTTACATGTCTTGTTCTCTCCCCTCACTCCTTTTTCTCTTTCTCTCTTGCCTCCCCTCTCTTTCATTCTTTATTTTTATTTCTTTGTTCTATATTTCCTTTCGTATATTGCATATATTTTACTAATGGCACATTGAAGAAAAAAGATATAAATTTACAAGAGACACATCCTTCAAAAGAACAAGTTGGATCTACTTTCATTATCATTAATTTTCTAAAAGTTTTTTTGACATAAGTGATTTCTAATCTTGATAAATAATAATTCTTCCACTACATATGTATCAAGACACTAATAAACTACTATTTAGCATACTAAAATCATGAACATTTTATCTCATTACAAAAGAGGGGCCATTTCTGCCATCATAAATTGGTATTAGTATCAAATTAAAATATACAGTGCAACATAGATTTACTCTCTCTCTCTCTCTCTCTCTCTCTCTCTCTCTCTCTCTCTCTCTCTCTCTCTCTCTCTCTCTCTCTCTCTCTCTATTTGTCTCTCTACTCCTCTCTATTTTTTCTCTTTCTATCTCTCTATTTTTTCTCTTTCTATCTCTCTCCATTTCCACTTTTCTATAGCTCTCTATCTCTCTATATCAACATCCATATTTATTTTCTTCTCTGAACTCCCCTATCTTTAGACATGTATTCCCCCCCTCTCTCTATATATATATGCATATATGTATGTATGTGTGTGTGTGTGTGTGGATATGTATGACCTGCCAATTAACCTTTTGTTTTGCACAAATATATGCAAACAAATAGACAAACATTTTCCCTAATTGACCTTCCTCACCATCTTCGACATACTCATTACACACCAAAGGCTGATTGTTAGTTTATACAACTTTGATTGTCTAAATAAAAACAATTCAACTAAGATAGATGAAAGATTAAGTGGTTGTTCTATATGGATCCCACATAATTCCATCTTTTTACCTTCTTTCCAATTTCTCTTTTCATAATGATAAATATTGATTGTTGATAAATTTAGTTTGCTCTCTTTGTCAAACACTTCCTCAAACGTTTTTATGAGCTAAAACTAACAATATTATTTGTAACTGTCATGCCTACTTAATATGTAATATATTTAAATTTATATAGAAATAAATTACTAGTGCTAAATCAATATTAATTAGTAATTGATATTAATTTAAATTATTTTTAAATAACATATAACATATTTATCAATTATTTGATATTGTCTAATTAAAAATAGACAATCATTAATATTAAATAAATATAATTTAAAAAATATTATAACATAACATCATTATTAAATATATTATTAATATTATATTTTATATTTAATGAATATATTAATATTTAATATATTGTTTAAATTATATTTAATATATTAAAACTATTACTTAATATTACTAATAATTATATGTGGTCAAACTATTAAATATAATCTGAAAGGCTGATTGTGGATAGTTGGTATATAGGGGAATGTAAATTGGTTGGTGCAAGGAATAGGTTAAAATTTTAATATCTAGGTGGCACATGTTGGGCTCTATTAACTTTCGCTCCTTTCGCTAACCAATCTTCATTCTCCTTACAATAATTATCGGTTATGGTTGTTATTATCAAGACTCAACAGTTTAAATAATATTTATTAATTTAATCATGTAAAATATTGGCAATGACAAAATTCAACTGTTTATGGCACTCCCAACTTGACATTGCATTGCAGCATTTAAATATAATAAGACTTAGCGCTTCAATTGTGTTTTCCAAATTCCAATTAATAATCAGCCAAAGAAATTTTGAATGTCTTCCTTTCGCAAAGAAAACTTATTACATTTAACCTTTTGTTGGACATATCAGAAAATTGCAAAATGAGTTTAGAGTGCGCTGAGCAAGGACAGAGGGAGGAGAAATAACTAAGACCAATCATAATTTATATTGTTCAGAATAACATTACATTAACAAACTTTTGATAGAGCTTTAGCTCTTCATACAAGCACCTTGGCTGAACTTCTACTCATACTCATGAACTCACTACAATCTTACACCAGACTTCATACAGCTCTGCATAGCTGGACTCTTGGAGGAGTACATAATAAATACAAACTCAATCATTAAATAGAAGGCTGAGGGCACACTGTAGATTGCAATTGAAATGTTTATGAGGGACAGGTGAATGGGAGCCCAACATAAATGGCATGGGCGGCTGAAGTAATCTCTTGGTCAGCTCTGGAAGCTTCTATCTTAAATGCCAAGTTTGATGATTGCTATATGGTCGGTCATAGAAATCAATTCCTACCAACAGCTTTATAATTTCTCTTCAGTTTTAAGCCTCCTATAAGCCTCCTATAAGTAGTATTGTTTTTATCATTCTAAATGTTGAATGTTGTATGTTTCTTTTCATTTGGTTTTTTGGGTTGCAGACTTTATAGTTTTAGACCTTTGAATGTTAAATTTTTGTCTATTGTATAATTTAGTAGGAATGGCTATATTAGAGGATCAAGATGATAAATCTTTTGTCAAGAAGAGAGTTAAGTGGGATTGTAGAAACTAGTTATCAAGAGTTAGCTGATTGGACATTATGTAGCTTGTTTCTAAGATTGTTAGAACAAAACTATTGATATTTAGAAGAATCTATAAGATGCTCCCTAAGATAATGATGAAGTTAAAATAGTCAAGATGTAGACATTGAAGACGGAAGAGAGAATATGAAAATTGAAGATTTGTGAAGTTGAAATTGTGATTAATGTGTAAGAGTAGCATATGTGGTCAACAAGATCATTATTTTTGAAGAATTATTTAATAAAGAGGTTGTGATGAAAAATAAATTAAAATGTTTAATATTAAGATTGATTCATATTTTACTAATTATTAAAAAAAAAAAAAGATTTAAGTAATTCAAAATAGTTATCAAATAACTTAAACAAGGATGATCAATTTACACCCAACTCCCTTATTGTCATTCATAGTAGCATGTTTGAGCACATTGGTACAAAATGTTTTAATATTATTTTAATAGAATCTATTGGCAATCATGAAAATGAATGTCAGATAAGATAATGAGATATGTTTGATGGTAGAATATTTTAGAACATATGTAATTTTCTCACTGTCCAATGACTATATTTCAAATCCCATGCTTTCACCTGAAAGATTTAATGCAGAATGTGCATGTGCATGTGGCGTTAGTTTATTTACCATGCTAAGATCTTTCCTTTTCAGTAAGTCCATCCATCTCTTAGAAGCAAAACATAACGTATTGGTACAACAAAATCATATAATACCATGTATCATTTGCACAATGAACCACCATGTCCTCATGAACTAATTATTTTAAACAGGTGCATATTCTCGTTTACAATTCCCATGCCTAGTGCAATCATTTAGAGCATTATTATGCTTCCTCTATTGTGCTAAGTTTTAGTATGCATCAAAGATTGGATTAGTGTGATGGAATGCTACCATTGAATCATTGATTATGGAAATTATGAAATATGTTTGGCAAGTTGCTATTTACTCTTACTTTAAATTGTTTGATGAAATTTCTAAACAAACACGAGTGACTCCATTAATAAGTGAACTAGCGAATCTAAAGAGTTCCCTTTCATCCTTGGCTCGATGAGACCATATTCTCTCGTTTAGCTCGTTTCAAGGCTACTTTACTCGCTTCCTCCCCATCGAGAAAAGCAACTTGCCGTTGCCAATTCCTATTTTGAATCCGCGGCTAAGCAGTGCCCTATGAAGAGATCATATTCTCTTTGTGTTACCGACCATTTCTAAAACACTTTCTTTTATTGGATTAATATAATAAATGGTTAAAGTCAGAATTTTTCTCACCACTAAGAATAAAATAAAGAAACTCTTAGTCATAGCAAAAAACTGACAAGACAATCATTCACATCTTTAAGCTGGTCCTAAGCAACAAATGCCATAGCAAAGACTAAGATATTAGCGATGAAGTTGTTAGGATTTGTCAGATATGCCAATGCGGACAGTGTATGACTGATGATGATGCTCTTCCAGATCGACAGAAATATCCACAAACTAGTCTGCAACATCTGGAACTCTAAACCCATAACTGGCTGCTTTGCAGTGATCTTCGCTTGAGCACTCATGCTGCCAATATGGAGGTCTTGTACTTTATTCTTTGCCTCAAATGCACTGAGTTGAACCTGCATGTCGTTTAGTGTACTTTTAAGCTCATAATTAGCTTAGAAATCATATTATAGAGTAGGGATCTATGGTGACAAGCTTGCACATATAATCATGGACTCGATTTGAAGGGAGTGAAAAGTGTGTGAGAAGGCAATGCATAGGAAACTCCAAATGTGTTTTAAGGATGATGTCTTAAGGTATGAGTAATAATACTATTATCTAAGGAGAGATCAAGAAGAGTATTTCTCCAAGATAAGCTTGAGGACATAGAAATAGGAAAGTTGAGAAGATTAATAATACTATGATCTAAGGAGAGATCAAGAAGAGTATTTCTCCAACATAAGCTTGAGGACATAGAAATAGGAAAGTGGAGAAGATAAAGTTCTAAAGATGACGAGCATGAGAGTACAATTAGAAAGTATGCTTGATAGTCTCTTTTTTAGAGTAGAAAGGGTAAGATGGAGAGGACATGAAGAATTTTTCAAGCTATAAAATGGGCTTGAGATTCACTTATAGATTTCATAATTAGAGAGTTTAACTTGTTCCATCTCGATTGGTTGAGCTTCAAATGCCACTTGAGATCAAGTTCATGGGATAAAGGAATAGATGGAAGGAGTTGTTTATACATAGATCTAAGAGAGAAAATTTGGAAGTTTTGATTGTTTGGCCATTTCGAATCTTTTAGAAAGTTACCATGACACAAAGTGGACTAGAGATGTGACAACTTAGGTTCAACTAGATGTTGGATTTTTGGATTGGGGTCCTATAAGCCAAGGGATGTTTAAACTAAGAGATAAGTTGTTATCATGTTTTCCAATCAAACTTCAAAGGATCTCATAAGTCCTCAAGAAATTGAATGTCTTTTCTAAGGAGATGCCTACCTTTGAGGTTTTTGATATTATCTAAAGGACTATTTTCTTGTTAAACTAGACTATTCTACTAGATGGAAGAAGAAGAAAAAATCAATCCATGACTTAAGCTTCAATCATACCAATTTAATTTTTTAATGTTGTTTGCCAAATTCACCAATGCGTTTGAAAGAAGTGAACCATGAGCTTTACATAATGAGCAAGAAGGATCTTATATTTCATGCTAACCAAATCCCAAGAGTGTTTAGTAATAGTCATTTGAATGTTATGACACACCAAGATGCTTCCAAGGAGCATCACCATCTAGTACTCTCACAATCCATTTTATACTAAGGAAAATTCCTATAGTATAAGGGTCTATAATCTTGAGCGTTTTCGATTAGATTGTGTATGAGTTTTTTTGCATCAACATTTTGAATCACACTTCATGATCCATCATCAGGATAAAAAATAGAGAGCATGCAAAAGTGATAAGATCACATCTTCTCACTTTTGCATTCTCTCTATTTGTCATCTTGATGATGGATCATGGTGTGTGATCCAAAACGTTGATGTAAAAAAACTCATACACAATCTAATTTGGAAACAGTCAAGATTAATATCTCATGGATTGTGGAAACTTGATGTCTGTTAAATATTTTTTATTTCCCCACTTATCCCAAAGGAAACTTTTGATAAGATGAGTTGGCTGGTCATAGTAGGTTTTAGAAAGAAGCCAATGAGAAGAGATGTAGACAGTATTGGCCAAAAAACAATTGTTGGTAAATTAGATTCTACCAACCACGAAATGGATCTTTTTGGCCCAATTGAGAAGGCTGTAATTTAATTTTATGCAAGAACCAATTTAACATCTCTTTAAGCACAATACTCCAATGTCAAAGGGGACTCTAAGGTATCTCGTGATATTTCCACAATTCACCTCACACCATTGACTAGGGGTCCACGTTGTCAAGGGTTGGGGTGTCATTATGAATTCAATTTTATGTATGGACAACTTAGAGCCTAAAATAATATAAAAAATAATTTAATATATCTAAAGTATTAGTTACTTCCTCTGTGGAATTTTGTATGAACAACATGAAGTCATAAAAAATATAAGAGTTAAGTTATGTTGCATCGGCTTGAAGAAAGATTCCTCAAATAAGTCTATTCCAAAGAGCATGTTGAAAAATATAGCCAAGAGCATTAATTGCAGGGACATAAAAAAAAAGGACCAAGAGTATAAACTTGTATTATGCATTTTTGTAAGGGAAATGAAGGAGAAAGCACACCATTAGCCACCACTCAAACGTTTGCATCCATGAGTATCATTCTGTTTTTTTCATATATTTTACGTTTGAGTCCAAGCAATTTTAAAATTTTGAGTATTAAAGTTTACTTGATGTAGTCATAAGCTTTATCAAAGTCAACCTTTATAATTAAATAATCTTGAGCATATCGTTTCAAGCCCTTCAAATATTTCCTTAGCAAGAAGCAAATTTTCTAAGATAAATCTTCCTCCCAAGAATCCATTTTACTTTGGACACACAATTATTTGGGAGATGTGCTTAATTGTACATGCTAGCACTTTAGCTATTATTTTGTATGAGGTATTAAGAAAGGTCATTTTTTTCAATCCATTAATGGTGTCTTCCTCTTTGCATTTGAGAATAATATTAATCAACCCTTGGTTAATCACATTTCCTAATGTTCTATTTTAAATTCCCTCACAATAGACATTATAAAAATTCTCTCAAATGTGATTCCAAAGAGCTCTTTACAATTCCACTAGAAGTCCATCAATTCTAGTTCTTATTCTAGGGCCATACTTTGAAGGGAAGCATCAATTTCTTCTATAGAAAGGAGATGATAAAGCAGTTTACTATAATTAGGGTCTATTTTCTTAGGAATATAGCCAAAAACAATCTCCTCAAGGATGTATTGGAAAATTTCATTAGTTAAGTCAAATAAAAATATTTTTGATGTGCTGATAGAAGATATATTCATAATGTTAGAATGATTGTTTTGTAGGTACCTATCAATAGGTTTAATTTCAGAGATGTGCTCCACCTTTTTTTTGCGATTAAGATATTAAAATAAAAGTTTAGACCCATGATCACCATCCTTAATCTATTGAAGGTAGTGACCAATTTGAGAATCACTACCTTTATAAGCAACCATTGTTTAAACCATACATTTAGTGTTGGCTATAGTTTCTTGTAATGTGATTTTTCATGGTTTATAAGACAGATGTGACCACCAATGTTCAATCTAATCATCAATAGATCTTTCAAGTATGTTACATTTTAAAGTAAATCTCCACCTATAGTTAGGAAGGAAGGATGTACATATAGAAGTAGTTATCCTTTATTGACTAATCCAATTGTCTTCAATGGTTTTTGCTCAAAATTATAAATATCCATGAGGGCATAAATCCAATACTAACTTTTGAGGTTAGTGTCATTCAACTTGTAACAAAGGTCATTAGAAAAGTAAGTATAATCTAGGGGGGATAGAATGGTGAATATGTTAAGGTGGTTAGAAATAATGGTTGAAAAGTCTAAAGAAACAAGATGATAATCATTTTAAGGAAGAATGGGGTAGTTAGAAAATATATAAAACTTGCCTAGCTACCTCATTTTTCTTAAGTATCCTTCTCTGTAGTTATTCCATTGAACCAATGAGGAATGAAAAGGATAATTTTTCTTGTGACATGGACATACACACCAAGGGAATATTGGGCTAGCATCCAATCTTCAAATTTAGACTATGATACATGATCAAATTCACCACAACTATGATTAAAATATTACTCCATCATGTTTAATTTTCCTCCCAAGACCCACTTAGCATTAGGAAGTCTAGTGCAAGGCACTCCTAAAGTAAAGTTCTCCCAATAAGAGAATTAGGACTTTAAATCAAGAAAAACATTACTAGTATATCATTAATAAAATTATTAGAACAAACACAATGGTTGTTAAGATTATGTTAAGAAAACCTTGATATGCTTATCTAACCATAGGGCAAGGCCAAAAACAATGCCAACACAACCATAAACATTGTTGGTATGGAGAAATATGACATCTACCCAAAAGCAAGGGTAGCGTCAAGTTGAACTATATCAACAGTCACTTCTTGTACAACATAAGGATGTCAATAATATCTTGACCTAGATAAACTATTTAACATGAAATTTATAAGTGCAAAGATTCAAGGCTTGCATGATCCATGATATGAATTCTGCACTTCATTAGGAAGAGTTTGGGAGGATTTCTTCAATATACTGAAGCATGTTAAATTGGTTCATAAGCATGCAATTTTGGGCATCCATAGTAGGATCTTTTTCGAGGGGGTCCATAGGGGAATCTTCACCAAGTGGCTCTTAGGAAGTATTTTAAGTTTGATTTTATAAAAGGTTGCTAGTTTGAGGTGGTGATATTGCTTTAGTGGATATAAGTTTCCAAGATGGTGAGCCTCCTTCTTCCTTTTTGAGGGTCTAGACCATGACACTATCATTTGCTTCCTTAAAAGAGATGGATTTAGAGTGGAAAGGTGATTTGTGGGGAGAGGGGGTGAGGAGGGAGAAGGTTGAGTGTTGAGAAGAAGAGAGGAACTAAGCAATTTTGAAGAAGAGGGGTGAGGGAGAAAAGGATTTTGGCGTTTACCATAAAGTGTAGGGGCAATAGCATTGGGGTTATCTAAGGATCATAGGGAAGCTTTTAGCTTATTGAAGGGCTGAATTAGACTTTCATATGGAAATATAAGCATATATTGGGCTTATCTAGGCAATTAATGCATTGATAAAATTCAAAACAACATCCTACTAGCTTAATAGAACTAGGTAGGGATTGAGTTAGGTCCATTACGATGTAGGCCCTAGGATGCAAGCATAGGCTATCCAATTTATAAATCTGTTGCTTGCACCATAATAGTTTTCCTAGTATATGTATGATATTTTATAGAAGGGGATGAAAGACTAAATTTGAGATAGGTAAATTCAATCCACGTTGTGTATCTAGATTAAATAATGCCTTCTGGGTGAAAATATAGGATCCAAGATTGTACATAATAAGTTTGCCTAGAGATAATCCATGATCCATGTTGTAGCACCACATGGGTATGGTCAAAGTAAAAAAAGATGAATTATATGTATCTCCTACCCAAACCCCTAAAGAATTCAATAATGCCACCCTTGAGCTCCTAGGTAGTATAGACCCATTTAAAAAGGTATTGTTCTATTGAAATGCCTTTAAGAAAAATAAGAATTTTTTTTCTCTATATTTTTAAATAGTATTATTGATTTCATGTGCTACTTCAAATCAAATTATTTTAGCTTCTTGAACTATTTATCATATGTTCTATTGTTTACTACAAGATTAATTGATATACTAGAAGTGGATACTTTTATTTGGAAATAGTGTAGGTAATTAATTATTATCATCAATTTTTTTTCCTAAAAAGTATTTTTCTTTTTTGAATAATTTGGTTAAACCACTTTGAAATATCTATAGAGTTAGGTCTCAAAAAAAATTCGCACATTTCTAGACAAATCAATTTAGGTCTCAAATATCTATAGAGTTAAGTCTCAAAAAAAATTCACACTTTGAAATATCTATTTAGTGTGCCACTCGAGAGCTCCTTTTAAGCCTATTTTTGGCATCTTCATTAATAGAAAATATTGTCATATGCTCATAAGGTGACTAGATCCTATGTCATAGGACCTTCTACTCTACATCCATCCTTATCTACTCCTATTTTGGGTGGACTAGGGTTCCTAGTGCCATAATCCCTCTAGAGGGGACCAAATTTGGATATTTCAAATAGTTTGATTCTTTCTATTTGTTATCTAATCTCAATAATTTGACATGAGAATTAGAAGTCTTCCTAAATTAAGAAATACCTTGAGAACCCTACATAGTGAGTTCCTAGTGCCATAATCCCTCTAGAGTGAGTATTATTGAGCAAGTATCTTTACACCTAAGCACTAAGGATTAGAAAGCTACAACAACATATATACAAGTCTGTTTTCATGATTGATTATTTTATGTCTAATTATTTCATGTTATTGCATCAACCCTTGGAGGACTTATCCAAAGAGAATTGTAATACACCATTATCAAGCCTAATGTAATATCTTTTCAATTCAATATTTCCTTTCAAATTTATCATTTGTCCTACTAGGGGTAATCTATCTTTTTTAATCTTAAATTTCTATAGTGGAGGTTAATTCTTACTTGGTGTTTGACTTAGGAAAACCCAAGCTATATAGCACAACAATTTCTCTTTGTCAATGCAAGTTACATATCTGACAACAGAAAATACTGGATTTGTGTAGAGTAGACTAAGACACACAATTCCAAATTTTAAATAGGTAAAAACCTTAAGATTAATCTAATCAGCTCCATAGTTTTATTCTTTTTAGATGGTTTTTGGAGAAATTAAGTTATAGAACCTTCTAATTCAATATCTAAAGCCTCAACTTGTAGGACACTTCTTAGGACTAAGTTGCTTAGCTTTATAGTTTGATTGTTTCGGGCCTAGATTTAAAGCACAAGTTAATCTTTGCATTTCATTCCAAGATCTATATACTTCTAAGTTGAATTTCATTTATGTATCTACCTATCTATGTTGTTTTTTTCCTATTTTGCATCATTTCTTATCGTAATCACATCCAATCATAATCAATCAAAAAGAAAAAAAATAATCAAACATAGTATTCATCTCTCCTTCAAGATTGAATTTGGTTCTTGTTTATTTTTCTCCTCCCAATGAGTGGTAGGAATAAAGATTAAATAATCTCTTATTTTATATTTCTAATCTAGTACTCCTAGTTCAACACCATTTCAAAAAATGATTAATCATTTGTTTGAAGAATAAACCAATACATAACATGTTTTTTGGTCACCTTCTCACTTGTAGGAATTAAATTGATAATTGGATTTCCTAAATCTATTTTCCAAGACCAATGAAAGCCCATGGAATTTTCTAAATGAGAAATATAGATGTTGCACAATTGTCATCAATATTTGAAATTCAAATAACACATCATATGGTTAACTAGATTTCTTTATTGAATACATCATGGAAATTACATCTAGACCTATTCCCTTAGGATGAACATTGGATATTAGGTGGGAAAATACTCTTTTAGTAGTTTTAAGTATTAAAAATACTCATTAATGTGGTTTTAGGAAGATTTGGTGAGTGATCAAGGCACTCTATAAAAAATGTGAAACTTAAATGTAGAATAAAAGAAATAAATTGCATATGTTGTATTTCATTATGTGACTAAAAGTGAGAACTAGAAATAGATGAAAATACAAGATCCCATAAAAAATTAATATCAGGATTGAACAATGGAATTGAATTGAAAGAAATGTAAGATATTGTTATAGAATTGGAGGCTAGGATGGGACATTAGAATGGATTCCTAGAAGTCCACTTAAAGTCTATTAAGAAAAAGGATCGAAGGGAATTTGAGGGAAAATATTAAAGAATAAAGTTATGGGATTTTATTGTGAAACTAGAGGTGAAAACAAGACATGGGAACGAAAGTCTAGGATTCCATCAAAACTCAACAAATAGATGAAATCAATGATTTGAGTTTGTCAGAAACATGCGTGAAATGGGTCTAAAATTAGTGGTAGGAACATATCAAAGACCAAAGAAGCTACACATAAAAAGTGGTAAGAAATAGAAAATCCATTGAATAATTCTATAGGAATATGATGTAAAACTAGTTATTGAAAATATTGGTAAAACTAGAGGAAGTCTGGGGGTTTCATGGTGTGACATGATTTCATAAGAAAAGAATAAAAATAATGAATATTAAAAATTATAAATGTGTCAGAGGTTTGCATATCTAAAAGTTGATAGGAAATAAAATAAATCTATTAGAAATTTGCAAGTTAACAGAATGCGGGGAATATTGAGGACTATCCAAGGGTATGGAGAAGATGGGAGTTTGGAATATCTAGAGATGAAAATAGAGGAAGGAATATGTTCATTAGAACTTTGCAAGTATATAAATTCTTAAATATTTATTTTCCAAGATTTCAATGTCTCATGCTAGGACAAAGCATAGATATGTATATCACCATTACATTAAGCATCTCATCTAGCAATAGGTGATTCATCTTTGACATATTATAGGACAAAGGAATATATGACATTATTTTTTGCCAAGACTTTATGTGAGACTAAGTTTGTATATCTTAGAAGTCTTTTAGGATTATGAGAAGTAAAATGAATATCTAATGGTTGTCATCTAGTGGGGTTTTTTGTGAATGTCTACCCTTGTATTAGTGAATAAGTGATTGGAAATAGGTAATTGACATGACTTTATGTTGTGACCCATATTTTCTAGATTATGGAGCAATATTTAAAAGTGATTAGTGAAATTATATGGGGGATTGGATTCTTTCAGCATAAACCATTTTTGACATAATTTCTTATTGCTTCTCACCTCACCATCCATCATAAATACTTCAACCAACTGATTGTAAAGTAATGGTGTAGATTTTTGTATAACTTGAATGCAATGAACAAGTGATTAGCATGATCCAATCAACAGTAATATGATTTATTTTATTTCTTTATGCATTCATTTTATTCTAAAATAAGATGCTAGCAAAAGTTGTGGAATTTGGCTTTACACTTGCCAATTGCATTTTATTTGAATTTTTAAAATCTTTTTCATCGAATTTAGTCTATAGTGTTTCTACAATCATTGTAGTCTGTAATAATACATCTCCTTGAAAACAATATATCAAATATTTCATTTGCTTGCCAATTATTCCCCCCTCTTGGATCCATACCTACTAAGGTTGGTGTCACTACAACACTTTACAAAAATCATCCTTATAACATGTAACACAACATTCACGAGTTTCTATCCCTGGCCTCCCAATCCCACCACATTGTCAAAGCCATAGGTGCTTACAATGTTATTAATCTAGCTTATAAAAAGATCTTTAGAAATATTTGGATAGAGGGAGATTCAAAAAATATAATTGATTGTCTACAAGCTTAGTCACCCCCATCCTGGACTATCAAAAGATAGATAGATGGGGCTAAGGCCATCCTCACCAGCTTTGACAAAGTTAAGATAACCGATATTTATTGGGAAGCTAATCAGGTGTCTGATTTTTTTGCCAATGAGGGGGTAAAGCTAAATGGAGGGCGTATGTGGCATACCTGAAATGATCTTGGTGCTAATGTCAAAGCCTTAATTGGCTTCGATATCATGCATGGGAAATCTTCCACTTTTAATGATGATTAGTATGGAAAAGGATTGGTACTTCACCCTTATTTGTCATGATGAAGGTGCATTAATTACACTTAAAGGTGACAACGTTTGGCATTTTTTTTGGGCATTTTGGCTCTACTACTGGATTTGTTCTCTGTTCATTCAAGTTGTGAGACACAGAAGAAAGAGCACTACAAAAATGGGAGGCAATAGGAAATGGGTCGAGCTGACTACATGTGACAAGAGTAAGAAGAAGCCACAAGTCTGGAGACACATTAAAAGAGGGGGATTGGTCCCCTTCATTGATAAGCTTCATGGCCTAGACCCAAAAATAACCCTATATTTTGCGAAGAATTGGAAGGAGGTTGAAATTATTCTCTTTGGCTAGAGGGTAAAAGTTGATGAGAATGTGATTGGAGAAGTTACTGGGCTCTCTACGGAGGGAGTTAAATTCTTTAGGGATAGAAACTTCTCTGATGAAGTTGTCCTTAAATTTCCAAAAACTGAGGAAGAGAGTGAGGCTCTTGTAAAAATTTCTAGCAGTTACTTTGAAGATGGGACTGTCAAGACTATTTGGAGGGAATTTCTAAGAATTATCATGGAGTATATCACTTTGGATGGTTGATTCATCAGGGTTTATGGCTATCACTTTGCCCTTCTCAACCACTTCCGTCATAAGGTGAGTGTTTCCTTTCCCCATTATTTGTTTTGTTCTTTAAACCATAGCATTAATCTACATAGAAAGAGCTCTAGGAAAAACCCTGTGATACATGTTGGCCTAATTAGATTGATCTATGAGCACTATAGTCAACTGCCTTTCCCATCAAACCCTATCTCTGTCTCGGCCTCTGAAGGTTATTTTACCAATGTTAGTATGTCTGAGAAGGATGAGGATTTAGACTCAAATTGAGAAAAGGAGGAGACCCCCTCTTCCAAGAAGGGGCCCAAGAAAACTAAACATAGTAAGCCTTCGAGAAAAAGTGAGGTCTCTTCTAATACTCGTAAAGATACACCTAAGGGTTCCTCTAAAGATGTACTAGAAAGGGAGAAGAACACTTCTTAGATGAAACTAGTGTCCTACTACAAAGACCCCCCTAATGACAATACCGCTTTCTCTAAATATGTCGAGGGTTCCTTTTCTTCACATCTACCTACTAATAGGAAGAACTGCCCTAGATTCCCAGGTAATGTCAACCTGAATGATCATTATTTTAAGCTAGACAGGGAATTCCCTGATGATATCCTGGCTATTGCAAGAAATGGGGTGGTCGATTATTTTTTATTGATCAAATGGGTCTTTTATGAGATTAAAGAGCTCATCATCAAGAACATAGTCGTCTCTAACAAGCTGAAAGATTTGGAAACCAAAGTCATGACTCATAATGTTAATGGGGCTTTATGGACTGAAGAGGAAAAGGTCTCGATGACTAAATGTTTACAAAGAACAATTTAGGTTATGGAGAAATGAAAATTGATAATAAGAAAAAAATGAAGCACATGGAAGGGTAAATGGAGAAGATTAGGGGCATAATGACTACTATAATGGAGCATAGTCACAAGATATTTAAGCAAACGACCTCTACTCTGAGTACCGTGGTGGACAAACAGGAAGTGACTCAGAAGGGCACTTTGATTGTGGACCTTGAAGAGGACAAAGATAGAAAAGAGGATTTTGGACCCTACAAAAGGACCAGAGCTAACTTGAAGAGGAAAGTGGACATGAAGCCTCTGGAGATTCAGGACCTGAAGAAAGTTGCTCGGGATATGTGCGCCCTCAAGACTGATGTGGCTGAAACTCTCAAGACTTTAGGTTAGTGTGTTCCTTTTTGTGTGCATTTTTTGGTGGTTTCTATTCTATTGCTGCTGGCTTTTCTTCCTGGCTTTGGAGCTTTCTTGTCTGGTGAACTTAATGTTTTAATCTTTTGATTGTTACTCTGTGGTTTCGGATCCCTGTAAAACCCATTTTTTCCTTAATAAAAAACATTCATGAATTTCTGATCATTTAAACAACATAAAGTAGTTCCACGATCTCCCATATTCTACCTCATAATAAGCATTTCACTCTTAGATTTCCAAACTATCAATATCAATTATCTTCACCTTTCCAATGCTTTGTTTGGATAGAGATCCAATTCTCAAGTCTAAAATACTCACCTCCTGTCCATCGTTGAGCATTTGCTAGATACAAAGTAGCATTAATTTTCCCCTTATACAAGGAATGAAATGACTCAATCAAAGATAGCATATCTCCTTTAAATTGAAAGTCGGGGAAAACAAGAATACACAACTAATTTAAATCCTGAAACCCACCAAGATCATGTGGACATATTAACGAGTTTTGGGTTACAAATCAATTCGAATGCACAGTTCACACAATGCCGGCTCACGTTGTTTCCATTTGTTTATCCCATCAAGAACTTACAGTCGTCTCAATTCGTTACATATGGTTTCAATTTATCCTTTACCTCTACTAATTTGAACATCATTAACAGTCTCCAATAGTTGCGTTCATATGTTCCAAGATCCACAATGATTCATCTCGAAAACTAATAATTGACTCACATGGACCAAATTTTTGAATAACCTTGCACAAAACAATTGCCCTACGCAATGACTTGGACGGCAGAACGTCTAAATTTATCACAGAGAATGCAATCTACGTGGGTCTGATGCAAAGACTAAGGATCTATGGGCCATTTAAAATCAAGTGTTTTCACGCCGACAATACAAGAGTTTAGCAGCCATTGAAATGGCAACGCGTAGTGATTGGGCTCTATTCAGACAACTGTCTTGGCATGCGCCAACAAGGATTAGATGATGATCAGGTTTTGTGAGATCTATGTTCTACACGATGGATTCAGCAGACCGGATGACCACTGCTCGGACGCGTTTAATCTGGTTTCAAAAAGACAGTATGGATTGACTAACACGCGTATTAGTCGCGTGTTTTATACCATTGATTTTGCAGTTAACGGTTCCGAATGACTAACCTGTCACTAACACGCTGTACAACAAGTCTGTTTTGGAGCTAGAATAGCTGCGGAGGCCGTTGTTGTCGGCGTCTTGTAGTGTGCCACCAATCATTGATAGCCACGTGTATTGGACAGTTTCTGAACATTACAGAGCATAATATAATATATAATATAGATAGCATGTCTCGATAGGGTAGTAATAAATATCACTAATTTGGTTTCTACTTATTTTTTTATACTTCTTTTCAACCCACTAGTATATTTAAAATATATTTTTATTTTCAATAATATCTTATGTGGCTTTTCTTTTAACATTTTCCTTTTTCTTTTTTCTTTCTATCTTATTACCCAAACTATCCGTACCTACATTCAACTCAAAACTAATTTTGATAGATATTCTATACATTAAAGATTTCAACATAGAAAGTCTAGATGAGCTATCACAATTATGTCTTTTTTTGAAAATTTTGATTAAAAAGAACTTATATATCTCAACCTTCAAACCCTTACAACACCAACTCTAATAGTGAATCTCCTAATAACAACAATCTTATTTACTCTGTCCATGTTAATCTATATTATACTTGATGGATTCTAGGGATATCCAGTGATTCTTTTGGATAGGATCATGGTATTATGAAAAGGTGTTCAATAATAATTTTAGGAAGCTTTGGTAAGATTGAACTAAACATGCATAAAAATAGTGTGACCATTATTTTTGTTGCTATCTATATTAAATTTGGGAGTAAGTAGGTGCCCCTAGAATTATGAGGCTTTGACACAACACAAGATTGTGGTGTAAGAAATAGATAGCATCACAACCTTGACAAGACTGGCATAATAAATGGTGTTTACTCTAATGGATCTGTTTTCACATAAAAAATCATCAGAAACCAACTAATTAGAATAAAGGAAATCATGAAAAGCCCAACTAATTAATAAATCTTAAATGTAAATCAATGAAAGATTTTGAATTAGATAATTAATCAAATGAAAAACTCCCTATTCGCAATGTGGCTTCAATTTTTCTCCTCTTCTTTGTGTAATGCTGGCTCCTAGTGTTGTGATTGTTAACCTGCAAAATGGAACAAAGATTCGAAGTTCATGATTCCTCAAAATGGGAGAATTGAGTTGAACTTATAGATTCTGGAAGATGAAATTGGACAGTTGAGATGCATTCTGGAACAAAATAGATCAATGATGGAGATTGCTTGAGACCAAATTGATTAGCAGTTGAACTCATTTGATTGATGAGTTAACTAGATTGATTGATCAGATGACTGAGTTGATTGGTTTATTAACTAAATTGATTAATATATTCCGAAAAGATGATTGAGAGTTGAAAAAGGTGATAGGGGAGTTAATTGATTTAACTGACGAGTTAACAAATTTGATTGGGAAGTTGACTAAATTGATTGGCCAAAAAGTCAGTGCTAGTTAGATTTTCAACACGTGCTGTAGTAATTTGACATGAAATTCAAATTTCATTTTCATTTGATTTGAATTTGGATTTTCAAAAAGTGAAATTGAAATGCATATTTAGTGAAATTTGATAACATTGGAAATTGTGGATTTTTGAATTTGAATTTTTGAAAAGAATGAATTAGTTAATTAAATATTTTCTTTAAATTATTTAATTATTAAAAATTAAAATTAACCAAATAATAAATATTATTCAATTAAAGGAATTAAATTGTAGCTAATTAAATAATTATTTAATTAATATAAGAAGAGATTAAATGATTAACTGATTAGGAAGAAATAGAATAATTATTAATGATGATTAAATTAATTTAGAAGAAAGAATAACTAGCCTAATTAAATAATTAAAGAATTATTTAATCAATAAAGATAAATAATTAGTGCGTTATTGATGAGACATTTTTAAGTGTCTACACGATCTATGCAAAGTAATCTATAAAAAATATTTGAAGCACCAAGCCTCTTCTCTACATGCTTCCTAGATCCAAATACTTATATATATCACATTAGTCAAATTATTGCATTTCTAACCAATAGTAAATAAAATACATGGTTTCACATCTTGGTCATTTAAATAACCCCATCATGCAAATATGTGATAAGGCATTTCTTTAGAGGCAAATCCCCAATGCCTACCAAATGGGACTCCCAAATGTCCCCTAAATACATTGAGGAATGTACAAATTAACAAATAAGGATCAAAATGAAAGTTGACTTTCAAGTGATATTGCATCATGGAACCCTCACCTCTTTTACAATTGCCCTAGATTTAGAATGGATTATGGACAATAATGACATATTGTAAAAGAGGTGAGGGTTTCATGATGCATTTATATCACTTGAAAATCTAAACAAGGAAAACTTGAACAATCTGGTGGAAATAAGTAGGCAGGCGATGAACAATAGCGATGATGGTTTGGAAAAGATTTATTCCATGATGACTGATTATAGAGCCAGGACCATCGCTAGTGACCCTCTGATGGGTGAAAAGAAGAAAAAGATTGCTTCGGAGGCTGGACAGAGTGTTGCTGCTGGGAAGATCAGTTTGGGTCTGTGTACTGGAACCAAGAGCCGGAGCCAGGACCAAGGTACCTCTAGATTCATCATGGAGGATATGGAGAAGATTAATAGGAGTATTATTCAAAAAAATGCTGATTTGATGCACTCTCTTAGTTGAATACGCGGTCTTGTTTTTTGGTCCATATTGTTTGTTTTTTGTTTTTGGTTTGTGTGGGGCTCGTCCCCGGTTCTGCTTAGTTTGTTGGTATGGTTGGTTGCTGGCCATGGTCTGTAAAACTTGGGGTTTCGGGTCCCTGTAAAACTTGTTTATCTTTATCAAAAACATATTTTGATTTTTATGATACCAGAATAAATTAATATTAGGTATTTATGTTGAAGGAGTATTATGCTCACATATGGATGCAAAACGTCCATCAATAAAAACTAGAAGCATTTAATTTGATGTGTTTGTGACACTTAAATGCATAAAAGACAAAAAAAAAATTATTATTTTTATTTAATATTTCTTTTAATTATTTAATCCTAATTATATCTTCACTTCCACCTCTCAACTACCACTCAATCTGAGTTTAACTATCAATCAATTCTTCTATCTCCATCGTGCAATTAGTTAACTTTGTAAATATCTCAATCTAATATTATTAAAAAGTGCACTTATATAAAATAAGAATATATTAAAACATAGTAATAGAATCATATCTTAATAATATTTTAATATTAACTACAACACAATAATATAATAATTTTTTAAGTGAAATAATGAACAAATATGATATCTTTCGGTATACTTTATCCTATATTCCTCTAAAAATAAATATGCTAGTTTTATATATTAATAGAATCTGATATGCTTATTTATAAAAAAACATCTTAGTTTAATAAATATTATAAAAAAAAAATTTAATAAATATTAATTAAATAAAACAGCTCTAGCAGCCGTTTTTTCCATGGCTAGTTTATATTTGTTATTTTGTGTGGGTGGTGGAAGCACTCGAGGAAGCAGGCGAGGTGAGTTCTCCCAAATCCAGGCTGGAGATAATGTATCTCGATTGTACCGTAATGTTTATAAAACGACGAGCCCTGTCGGTCTTTTGTTTGTTTACCCATTGCCTAACCAAAACTTTCTACGTGTCTCCGCATTTACGTCTGAAACGCGTTCTTGTCAACGACCACATACAAGAAACCCTAACGTTGCATATGCATAAAAAAGCGAGAGTTACCTAACCGTGTCGCTCTCTTCAAAATGCTTTATACGCGTGAGAAGAATCGAATATGCATGCCAACTATGCGTACACGCCATTCTGCGCTGTATTTGCATTCTTTATATACCCCACTTCGGTCTGCACAGAAACCATACTGCAAGATCAGTTTGTTCAGAATATTTTTTTCTAAAAAGCCCAAAGTAAAATGACCGTTTCTAATGAGCGTGGCCATAGCCAAATGGTGTCCTTCGGCATCTTCAAACCCGAGGAAGGCTGCGACATAGACGATGCAGTAGCCCACATGTCCACTGTCGCCTCTCTGCTCGAAAAGACCCACAATCTCAACGTCGCCATTCTCAGATCTCTAGACTTTTCATGGGTATGTATCATTTTTTTCTTGAAACATTTTTTGGTCATTCCTTATATTAGATTTTCACATATATTGCTGCTGTTTATGAATTTGATTGTGTGTAAATCTTTTGTATTAATGTTTCAAATTAGAATGTCATAGAACACATGAACAAAATGAAAAATAATGAAATGTGATCGTCGATAAAAATTTAACACAATCCAATCTAAAATCACAGCAATCATTCATTTACTAAGTTTCTCTCTTATAATAGTGCCCTGTTTATTTATGCAGGCTGCTGTATTTGCAGCATACAAAGATGGGTCACAAAATGAGGACAAATCGACATTAAATCTGCCTGAGGTATGTTTGATATTCATCGTCTTAGATAAAATAAGCATCTTCAGAATGGGATGGTCATGAGATTAATGGTGTATTGGGTGTGCCCTTTGCAGGCAGCAGCATTCACCAGGGGACTGAAGTGTGCAGTAAGAATAGTTGATTCAGGCTGGTTCCGCTTGACTTCACAACAAACAGTCAAAGGAGCGCCCTTTGCAGAGCTCTTGCTTGGAGATATTGTGAGTATACGCAGAATATACTGTAGTTGGAAGATACAGGACATTCTCTCTTACTCCTGCCTCGCCATTCTCAGATCTTACTTTAACAGCTTCAAAGGAATGATCTCGGCTTCCTTTTTTGACTCCTTGGACGGGAAGCAGATAATTGGGTTTGAAGTGTGGGACAAAGTAGAATCCGCGTTGGCTGTGGAGAAAAATCCACAGAGAAATCCTGCGCTGGCATATTGGAAAGATGTGGGGGCGAAGGAGGTGAAGTATCATGTATGCCAGGTTGTGTATGTTACCTACTCAAGGCTCTCTCAAAATGCAATAGTTGGCTTTCGAATATAGTTTCAACTACTTCGACAGAGTCGGTGCATTTTTGGTGGTTAGGCCGGATAGGGGGTTTTGGCAGTGTTGTAATATACAAACGGATTAGTTTCTGATTTGAAAAAAGAAATTGAATGAAACTTATACATTCTTTCATTAAATTTGGTGGTTTACGACCATTTTTCAAAGCCACTGGTTTTTTCTATCAAGCAAGTAGGATGTGTTTTTTGTAAAGTAATATTTATGTCGAGAGGTATCTATAATGACATATAAATATCTGTAAATAAAAAAATGATTTTCAATAAATTTGATGTGTAGATGAAAGGTAAATGCATGCATGTTTTAGTTTCTCTATAAGTATTATTTTATTAATCTGAATAAAATAGAATCATTGCCACTTGTCTCTAAGTATATGAAATTGTTACATCTTTAATGTGCAGCATTATTAGCTCCATGTCTTTCTTGACAACTAATAAACATGCAAAACAATTATGTGATATGTTTAGCATTATTTTACATATATTTTTTTTAGAATATAAATATACTAGTTACTTTACATTAACTAATTAATGTCTTTATTCATTTTAAAAAAAGACTATAGAATGCAATTCAAAAGGTGGATATAAAAATTTTTACTTAAAATTCTACTTTACAAATTAATTTAATAATATATTAATTTAGTAAAAATTGTTAGACATGATATTGATGTTTATGTTGATAAGATTTTTTTTCTTAAAAATAATGAGTTCCTATTTTATGCTAATAGACATTCTCCTTTGAGAAGGAGCAACTTTTCATTTTTATTCCAATAAATATTTTTCTTTTAGAAAAAGTGAGTTCCGAAAGAATTATAATAAAAGAAAGATTGCTTGAAAGGTCTTAAGAGTTCAGTCATAAAATCAATTTTAATCATGATAGCTTATATATTACTTCTTTTTTGATGTCCATGTTCATGTACTCCCATTTAAATGTGTATATATCCTCCATATTAAAATATGTTCTTCAATATTAATCTATAGATGTTTATAATTTCTTCCATTTGTGGATAGAAGGGTTTGTAGATAGATACATATTTCTTTAGAATACTACCTTGTCATTTGAATTGTGTGGTTTCTAAAACTTTAAAGTTTGGATTAGAGAAAGAATAAGGTATTTATTGTTTATTTATTTCTTTTTACGTTTTGTTGGTTTCTTTTTGTATAGTATTGCATACACATTAGTTGGGTTTATTATAAGCGCAAATATTTTGTACATGTGTTCTCTTTATTAGTTCTTGTGATTTTCTTGAAACAAATCTATTCAAATTTATCAATTTTCTTTTTCTTCTTTATCGAATTAAATTGCTTCTTTGCATCCTTAGAAAGTAATATCATCACTAATGTAGTTTCCAACATTGTTTGGCTACTTGTTGCACATAGCTTTAATTGTTAACCATATGATATTTGACTTTTTTACACACATGATTTTAATTACTCTACATAAGATATGTAAATCTTACAAAGTAAGATGATTTATTTTTTAAGTTGTTCAAATTATTTCTCATTAGATGTGCTATTTTCTCTTTGAAAAAATCAATTATTTGTATTGGTTTCTTATTTTACTGATGATATCCATGTGAATAAAAGTGGAATAAATATTTTCATAGATATCATAGTAAAACAATAATGTAATAAATTGTTTCAATTTACATCTTGTTTTATCAGTTTTATATGTTCTTAAGGAAATAGAAAAATAAATATTTTCATTAATGGTAAATAGGTTAAATGGCTTCTCCATGATTGTTGAAATTGAAAATTTTTTTAACAAATTAAATATTAGCTAATAATATTGATTCAATAAATCGATATGAAACAAGTTTGGAAAAAAATATTGAAATAAAACTGATTGATGCTTATGACATCCCCAATAAGGGATCAATTGAAAAACATAATATTCAGAGGAATTAAAGATTAGAAAGATATAAAAGCCAAAATGACACATTTAGAAGGATTCTTAGAGAGAATAGTAATAATCAAAATATTAACAAACATTATGCTAATTGTTCACTTACCTCACAAATAAGACAAAATTATTAAAATGTTGGTATGAGGTCTATATTTATATTAAACTGAAATGTTGCCGGTCAAATGGAATGAAACATGAATCCCCCACTACCCTCAACAAAGATATACATTTTCATCTCCTCCCAACTTCTCTTTTTATCTTATTTGTCTAACTACTTTCTTACATTTTTATGTCCAAATGATCACTTTAGATAAGATAATTTATTTGAGAGTAAACTAAGGGAGCTCAAATATTTTAAATATTTGATATTTTTAAATATATGATGTAAAATAATTTTGCTCAACTAAAATCTTACACAATGAAAAAATAGTTTTTGAGTTATGATACAAGAGAATGTGTGCTCATCTAAAATATTACACTCCTTATAAAAATATCATGTTGTAATTAGCAAAGTTAGGAGGTATATGAAATTGGATAGGGACTAGGAACTCACTTAGTTACCACTTCTCTTTCAACCACCTTTACTTTCATGCCCAATGCAAGATTGGAGAGGGACTGTGGAGTACAATGCAAAGGTAAAAAAATCTAGGTGATAGAGAATTGAATGGGCAAATATCTTCTATTGGAGTTTACTCATCTAACACCTTGGCATGACCGCACACTCAGAGTTCTGCGAGTCACTCTAATGAAGAACCAATTGCACCTACTTATTAGTGGAAAAATAGAGATATAATTGGATGGAATGATGACTCGATATTTTGACTCAAATTTCATGATCTTTCATCATACATTTATATTTAACACATGCTCCAAACCTTTATCTTAAACCTCATACTTTCCATCACTATGACTGGTTGTAAGGACTATAATATGTTTGTTGAATGAATGATAATATGATATGTGAATGCTTAGATTGTGTATGAAATATGATAGGTTTATATAATTAAGATCATGTAGAATGTTAGCATGTACTAACTTGATACGTAGAAATCAAACTAGACTTCCTAAATCAATTCCTGCACTTGAAGACAAACCCTATCTCATTCCTAAAACAACAAGGAAAAACACAATTTGAATAAGTAAATGTTAATGTACTTATCCAAAACTATTGGAAGGATTCCTACTATATAAAGACTTCCTCAATAGTTGACTATCTTTCTTAGTGGCTACTATTTAGTAAGATTATATTGTGTAGTTTCATTATGGATATTTATGTTCTTAAAGTGTTTTTTTTGTTTTGTATAGTCATATTAGGACTCTAAGAATGTTTATATTTTCTCAAAAATTTAATAATCATCTTCCTTAATGTATGCAATGAGTGATAGATAGAAATAGGTTAGTTAGTCAAGTTTAGTCTATAAATAAATCCAAGCCAGACCAAATATGGTTAATGAACCTCTTTGGTGTAAGATTATGATTGTGAAGCAATTTACATAATATATTTAATGTATATTGGA
Source organism: Cryptomeria japonica (assembly GCF_030272615.1). NCBI lineage: Eukaryota > Viridiplantae > Streptophyta > Pinopsida > Cupressales > Cupressaceae > Cryptomeria > Cryptomeria japonica. The sequence goes on along the minus strand of NC_081407.1, from coordinate 236,739,853 downwards.
TGTTCATGAATAATATATTATGTTGATAAAGATATTTCATATTAATGTTAATTTGAGAGGATCCTATTACCCCATGGTAGGGCCCACTTGAGGTAATGTAACTCTTTACATTTTATTTTTGCATATTAGATTCAGTTTGTAGCATAGAATATTGTTCTTTTGTTCAAAATCCTAATGCACCATTATTTCTTTAATGAGCATAGAATAGTATTACTGTTTGAATGTTATTATTATGTACTTGTTATTATGTGTTGTTCTTGTTACTCTTTTTTATTAGGGTAAGTTAGTTTCTTTGTACACTTTACTTGTAATATGTTTTTCATAAATATTAGGAACAACAACTTAGGTAAGGTCATAGTGCATATATAGTGTCATCCCATTTCAAGTATATGTCAATGGGTTGGCAAGATTAATCGTAACTTATAATCCATTAGAGTTTTCTCAAAATAGGATGGTTTATGCCTAAGTTATAGAAGTTGGTTAAGTTAGCCAAAATTATTAGTGGATATAAGGAGCTCTATCGGCTTTTGGGAGCTAAACATTTAATGGAAAATAATTAATGTTATCAATACTCTTTTCTCTCTAGATAAATTATGTTAATTATTTTAGCTATAAACGTATTGATTATGGGCAAGTGTTCCCCTTAATAGAAACTCACTTTGATTTCTAAGCCTTTGCTTCCACACTTTGGTATGCGGTGGTTGGTAGAATTGTTAAAAATCTCTACAATTGAATTAACAAGTTGTACATTCTTTAGTAGGTAATTATAAATTTTCTCAAAGTTTTGATAGCAACATATGTGTATTACTTTTCTTTTTAGCTTCTTGTGATGGCTTCTTACTTGAGAATTAAAAAACATCTCAAATATTTTCTCTAGGCTTTTAGTGAAGGATGTCCTAGTTTCCATAATGTGTCTTGGGATTTTTATTGCCTATCTTACAAGGTTGGAGGTTTAGGCCTACCATCAATCTATAGCCTAATAAATTCATCATACATTATATTAATTCTAGGTTTCCTTTAGGGAATCTAACATTGAAGAGTTTGAACTTTACCACTCTACTCACATTACATGAAATTATTAAAAAGGTTAGATCACCTTTGGTGTAAAGACCACCATGGTATCGAATTAACATAATTCACAAATCACACATAATCAAGCATAAATATTTTCCACATGTTCAAACATACAAGATCAAAGTCATGAAATTTTAATTCAACATGAGGATTTAATACATAAGCCAATATCAAGGAAAAATATAAGGAAATAATACCCTTTATAAGAAACCACAAGGTCAAATACAATGAATACATAATGTAAAAATTGTGAATACCACCCTAACAGGGAATCCCAACATTAATCTCCCCTTTTTAAATCACCAACGATAACATTAACAAAATGCTTAGACACCCAATCACAAAGCATTTACACTTCCATGAAAAAAAAAATTGACATGAAGAATACCTAACCCAACACGAGGATGCCTAGAAATGCAATATTGGAAAGAGTAATGAAATTTGTGCAACATCACATATGTACATTGTAATGCTATTGTAATGATACAATGCACACAAGATTCACTAAGCATACATAAGTAGACAGAAGCATTAATCCTTGCTCATCTGTCTGACATCATTTCATATACTTGAGTTCCATCTCATAATACAATCAATAATGAAACAAGAAATACAATTGTACATCTATTATTGAATTCAAATAATATTTTAGGGCCATAATGCATCATGAACAACTACTTAACCATTGATGTAAGAGTTGAATAATAACGAATCAAACAATTTCTATTAAGTAAATAATTACACAATCCTTGTATGTCAATCATAATAATATCATTAGGATAATAGTTTACTTGAATTCAACACTTCATAAACCAATATTGATCCATACTCTTTAATATTCTATAACCGTTCATTTAACTTTTAAAGTAAACCTCCTTCTAGACTAGCCTATGGCATATTTATGATTATTGCATTACCTTATTGTCTAAAAGGTTAACCTACACTTAATCAAATGTTTCATAAGGAAATAGTTTATATAGAATTACTTAAATTACTACCATTACTATAATGCAATGCTCAATTCTTTTTAGAAACACAAGACATGGTTATTATCATCAATTACAAATTTCCAACGTTCAATTATCTATAATCTTTGAGATTCATTATTTTCCCATTACTTATAATATCTAATGTATGCTTAAGCAATAAGGTAGATAAATATTTTCATTTGTTTCCCTTGCCCTTGGTTTTGATTTATTTTCTTTGATATTACAATATTTCTTATACTTCACATGTTTGCAAGCAAGAAGTTAGTAGAGCAAATAGTAGCCAATGAAGTTAACATCATATTGTAAGTAATTTTAAATTCTTTAGTAGATATATAAAAAGTTTAGACCTATCCCTCTTTAATTAATTAGAATTTTTCTTTTAAATTATTTAATATTAATTAGAATTTATTTTATAAAGCAAAAGGAAAGGCTAAATTCTACTTATGTGCTAGAGGAGTTCAAATGCAAATCCAGACTGAGAAGACTTGTCCTTTGCATCGACCCTTACTAGAGTTAACTCGCCAGATCTACAAGAGACATGGTCATAATAAGACAAATACTAGAAACTCAGCCATAAATTAAGAGAAAAAGAGTACTCCTACATGCCTTGATTGGATCAACAATCTTGCATTTATATGATTAAATTAAACTTTAGCAACATTGTATACTAACATAGAATTATATATTTTTTAAAATACAATAGTTGATTTATGTGTTGCTTCTGGATTTGATTGTGCGAATATTATTTTCATCAATGTTTAGGATCCATCATAGGATGGGATAGAGATCACAAGGAATAAAAATAGTTCTATCAGGATGAGATTGTGTAAATATTTTTACTCCTTATGATCTCTCTATCTCATCCTGATGATGGAGTGTGATCGGAAACATTGATGAAAAAAATATTCACAATCAAATCCAGAAACATCACACAAATCAATTTTATGGATTGTAGAAATCTACTAGCTTTAATAAAATAGTTCTCCAAACTTTTTTGGATGACTAATTTATATTTTTTTTTTAACTTTGTGTGGGTGGTAGAAGGACTCAAGGAAGCACGCTAGAGGACGTATGCCTATGCTACAGTATATTAATTAATTTCAGTTCGACTCGTTCTGTAATATATATATAGCGAAGAGCCGTCCCCATTATTATGTTCTTGAGCCATTCCCTAACAGCAACTTTTTCCGTGTCTCCCGCATTTATGGCGGAACATGTTCTCTTCATTTTATAAATAAACCAGAGTTACCTAATCGTGTCGCTCTTTTCATATGCATGCCAACTACGCACGCACCACTATGTGCTCTATTTGCGTTCTTTATATCACCCCATTTTGATCTGCAGAGAAACCAAACTGCAAGATCAGATTGTTCAAAATATTTTTTCTAAAAAACCCAAACTAAATTGATTGTTTCTACTGAGCGTGGCCATAGCCAAATGGTGTCTTTTGGCATCTTCAAACCCGAGGAAGGCTGCGACATAGACGATGCAGTAGCCCATATGTCCACTGTGGGCTCTCTGCTCGAAAAGACTCATAAACACAACGTCGCCATTCTCAGATACCTAGACTTTTCATGGGTATGTACCATTTTCCTTCTGAATATCTCTTTGTGCATTCGTTAATTTGATCTATAACGTTGATTGTTGCTGTTTTTGAGTATTTTTTTCATTAACGTTTCAAAGCAATGATCTATTATCAGAATGTTGTCCACCATAACCAGATAACGAATATGAAATATGATCGAAATAAATATAAACTCACAATCAAATCTAAAAACAACAACAATCATTGGTTAACTTAGTTTCTCTCATATAAGAGTGCCTTGTTTATATATGCAGGCTGCTGTATTTGCAGCATACAAAGATGGGTCACAAAATGATGACAAAACGGCCTTAAATCTGCCTTAGGTATGTTAGCTATTCATCATATTAGATTAAAAAAGCATTTTTCAGAATGGGCTGATCATGAGATTAATGGTGTGTTGGGTGTGCACTGTGCAGGCAACAGCATTCACTAGGGACTCAAATGTGCAGTGAGAATAGTTGACTCAGGCTGGTTCCGCTTGAGCTCACAACAAACAGTCAAAGGAGTGCCCTTTGCAGAGCTCTTGCTTGGAGACCTTGTTAGTATACGAAGATTATACTGCAGTTGGAAGAGACAGGACATTCTTTCCTATTCCTGCCTCGCCATTCTTAGATCTTACTTTAACTGCTTCAAAGGAATGATCTCGGCTTCCTTTTTTGACTCCCTGGACGGGAAGCAGATAATTGAGTTTGGAGTGTGGGACAAAGTAGAATCCGCGTTAGCTGTGGAAAAAAATCCACACAGAAATCCTGCGCTGGCATATTGGAAAGATGTGGGGGCGAAGGAGGTGAAGTACCATGTATGCCAGGTTGTGTATGTTACCTACTCAAGGCTCTCCCGAAATGCAATAGTTGGCTTTCGAATATAGTTTCAACTACTTTGTCAGAGTCGGTACATTTTTTTGTGGTTAGGAACTGCCGGATTTCCCACTGAAGAGGGGGTTTTGGCAATGTTGTAATATACAAACGGCTTTAGTTTCTGATTGGAAAAAGAAATTGAATGAAACATATACATTCTTTCATTAAATTTTGGTTGTTTTCAATCATTTTCCAAAGCAACTGGTATTGCCTATCAAGCATGTCGGATTTACATTTACCAAAATAATAATTAATTTAGATTAATAACTGTTTAATATGTTTCCTTTTCTAAACGAGGATTATGGAATGTAATTCAAAAAGTGGATGCAAAAGTTCAAGCATAATTGTCTATTGCATATAATAATTAATTTATTTTATTAATTATAGAACTATCATAGTATATTAATTTGATAGGCATGGGTGCACTTTCTTCTAAGTGATTTTCTGTTGATAAATATTTAATAGAAAATCCAAAAGCAATGCATTAAGAATGAATGAGTATATTGCAGAATTTGTACTTGTTCCAGTTATCATCACTTAAATGAAAAGCCTTGCAGAAGTTACCCTTTTTATATATTGTACCAAAAACATTGCATAGGTTTGTCAACTCCCCAAGCAAAGTGGCCATTTGTTTGTCTCTTTTGCTCCAAAATACACATTCATACATATTTTTCTCCCATTTTTTTTTATTTTATTGTTCTTAAAATAATTTTTAACAATATTGTTTGAGTGGGTTTTCAAATTTTCAAAAAGGAATTTATATTGTAAGAAGAAAACTCAAGATATCATGAAAAGAAAAATTGGTATAATTAAAAGAAAATTTGGTATATTGAGAAGAAAACACACACACATACACAAGCATTCATTAAACACGAGTTTACATATAAATTTCTAAATAATGTCGGTGGGTCGATAGGTATTGTTGATGGTTGTTCTTAAATAATGATCAAATATGAGTTAACATATAGAATTTGCCAACAATTTTCAACATAATAAATATCATGAGCTATGTTTAAGAAATGACTCAATATGAATTTACATGTACAATTTTTGAACAATTTCCTATTTTGGTGACTTTGATAGCTATACTTAAAGATGTGTTAATGTATTATTGCATTGTTCGATTAATCAAGTAAAAATATTGATTTTAATTATTTCATAAATAAACTCTGAAATTATTTAAATTTTTTAATAATAATTAAAAATAAATAATTTTATTATATTAATTAATTAGAAATATTTCACAAAAATTTAAAAAATAATCTATATATAAAAGATTATTATATATATTTTTTAAATGAGATAATTAAAATTAATAATAATTTATATAAATATTCTTTAATTTTTTAATGGACTCCACCTTTGAAATTTATACTTAAATATATATGATTATGAAAACTAAGATTAAAGAATTTAAAACTTAAACAAATACTTTATTATATTTCCATAGA